>NC_073303.1:102493819-102672989 GCF_027595985.1 Sorex araneus | reverse complement strand
TTTTGAGCCAGGTATAATGAAAGGTGATCCAAATTTAGAGCTATGGGACATACTTTTCAGCTACTACACTTTTATCTGTGTGGTTCTAGAAATGAGTTTTTCTCAGTCTTGCCTTCCTTATCTATGTCACGAGGATAATGGCATCCACCCACAGAAGTGCTGTAGAAATTTAAAATGATCCAGTTTATTGAGTCACTGTCACTGTGATCCCGTTGCTCATCAATTTGCTTGAGTGGGCACCAGTAACGTCTCTCATTGTGAGACTTATTGTTACTGTTTTTGACATATCCAATATGCCACAGGTAGCTTGCCAGGCTCTGCTGGTGGGCTCAATACTCTCAGTAGCTTGCCGGGCTCTCCGAGAGGGGCGGAGAAATTGAACACGGGTTGGCTGCGTGAAAGGTGAACGCCCTACTGCTGTGCAATGGCTCCAGCCCTATAAAACAAGGCTAAGGAGATAGTTTCAAGGGCTGGAGCTCAGGGCTTGCATGGGTGATGCTCTATGGGCATAGCTTCTCCGTTTCTCCAGCACAGCTGAGGTGGCCCTGATGGCCACCAGAACTGCTGGGCCAGGGAAGCAGTGGTCTTTCTGCTTGGCCTAGCACCAGACCGTCAGGCCTGAGTAGTTGGATGACTACTTCTCAGATGAGAGAAGAAACATTGAAGAGACCAGCATAACATCCATTTCCCCAAGCTTGTCTTGTGAATTAAGCTTGATCCTTAGGGGGAGAAAGGGAAGGATGTGTCAGATGAAGACAAAACCCATATTAGCATTTCAGAGGATGACATTCTCATCTATACATTGAGGTGAGACAGATGTATGAACATAGTGAAGACTGAAGTGCACAAAGCACCTCAGAAGTCTGCAGCCTTGGAAATAACAAGAATACAGAGTTTTATTTCATTTGAGGTGGAACAAGAAGTAGTGGCAACTTTGGAAAGACATGTGGACAGAAGTAAAGCACTGATGGATTATAAGGGAAAACCTATTTGTTGGTCACTAGTGGGTGTCTTGGGACATGATTGGGAAGACTTGGGAAGGGATGAAAAGTGCTTCTGGGAGCATGTAGATGGATTTAAATTTTTTTTTCTTTTTTTGGGCCACACCCAGCGATGTTCATAAGTTACTCCTGGTGGTGCTTGAAGAACTATATGGGATGCTGAGGATTGAACCTTCGTTGGCCGTGTACAAGGCAAATGCCCTATCGGCTGTACTATCCCTCCGGCCCGCATGTAGATGGATTTTTTCAGGCACCATTGCACACTGGAATTTTCTCATTCAAGTTACTCTTTTGAGCAGTTCTCTTCCTATATGCAATTGATACCTCAAAATAAATTCCTGTAGCTGAGGTCTACCATCAAAAATACAGATAGGTATAAACTGTGCCTACTAACTTGTCTCACTTGAATGTCTTTTGGGTACTTTTTTTTCTAAAAAAGGGAAGCACAATCAGAAAGTTTAGCAAAAATATAGTAACTTCATTATTTCAACACTACCATCTAATGTTATACTTAATTTTCTGAAATCAGTTTATAGTGCCAGAACCATTTGATCATGCTGTCTTTTTGTCTTTTTTATTTTGAAATTTTGTCTTTCTTGTAACCGTTATTCAATCATCATTAATCCATCAACTGGCCCTCTACATTTTGCTATCCAAAGTTTATTTTGCTCAATCGTTATTTTGTTATTCCACAACCTCTTTGCCTTCTCTAGTTCTATCTTCAGAAACTATCAAAAAGACTTTTCACAAAGGAACGTTCCCTAACTAAAGGAACTTTTAGTATTGTTCTCTAACTTTGAATCCCACAATGATTTTGCTCTCAGCGAACTCCCCTCCTTAATGTGGCTTCTGCAGACATGCCTTTGAGAAGCATCTTTTATTTTGGGGGGGCTACACCTGGTATTTCTCCTGGCATTGTGCTCAGGGATCAGTCCCAGTGGAGCTTGGGTGCAGGGGATGGAACCCAGATCTGCAGTGTGCAAGGCAGGTACCGTTCAGCCCCCAAGAACTATTCTCATGAAGGAAACCAATGTTTCTGGAGGCATTATCAGTGAAATCAATTCTTTTATTTACTCAGTTGGCTGCTCAAAAAGTTTTTGGGGTCTTTTTTTGGGGGGATCAGGGGCATGTACTGTGCTCAGGACTTCCTCCTGCCTCTTTGCTCAGGCTTGGGTAGGTGGACCACATGTGGTGCTCTGGATAGAACCCAAATTAGCTTTGTGCAAGACAAATGCCTTACACACTGTACTATGCCTCCAGCCCCTTTCAGGTTATTTTTGTTGTTGTTCCTAGGAGATGCCTAGCTTTTTATTACTTCAGGCACTTTTCACTTAAGTTTTCCCACTGCTTGGAGATTTTTCCCCCCTCTTTAACTTAAATCTGTTAACATCTGGTATACATGTTAATCAGAGAATGTTAATGAGGAATTTAAAACAAAACAAAAATCCCTTTTCTATGATATAATCTCCACAGCACCCTGTGCTTCCCCATTATGCAATGTTGTATTTCCACATCATGACATTAGTCTATATACTTTATTAAGGGAGACACTCTTTTGGGGAAATACTGAGTTTATCCCCTTTAATTTAAGTTTTAAAAAAATTTTGGTTAAAATTACTTGGCACACATGTTATAATAATTCACACTCAATGAGTGACTACACATGAATTCCTGAGACAATTTTACCCCCAGCTACATTAAAAAATTCCCGTTTTAAGTAGGACTCTACCCAGCAACTCATCAAACTTCTGTATTAATAACCACACTTACACATATGCCTGGCATCTAGGATTTTTAACTAAACAGACACATTTCTTTCTTTCTTCTAAAAGTAATTACTGGTTGCTAAATATTCAAACATGCATCGAAAAAGCAACTCATTACATTATGTTAAGAAATAAATTACTATTTCTAATTGCTTCTAGTAGTTAATTACTTCTAATTATTAGTCTTAGTAATAAATTACTGCTTCTGATTATGTTGTGGGCACAGTTGGGGTTTTCAAAAATACCATTTTCAGAGTTGTTTACATCAGAACATGTTTACTGAATTATAGAACTATAATTATCTGAATGACTGGTAGCAGAAAATGATAAACATTTGATAAATTAAATCCAAATATGTCATTTCTTTGTCAGCTTATTTAAAAGCTCCAATATTTAAAATGAAACAACCATGCTTGACTTTCCCAGTCCCTTCAGGGGGTAGCAATATATTTAAATTAAGGTTTTTGTTTTGTTTTGGTTGAATAAGAACTAAATTAGAATTTTTTTGTTATTTAAAACAAGGAAAATAATCAGGTTTCTAATAGTGGTAAAATTGGCTTATACAATCAGCATACAACAGATAGAAGACATAAATTGTGACTACTTAAAAGGAAATTGCAAGAAATAGTAAAATTTCTAGCATTTTCTGGGATTATATTATAGACTTTTAAGGCTTATATTCGTCATTACATTTACCAGTTTGTCAGGCCAATGATAGCAGTAGATGACTTGAGGCACACTGGGAGTGTTATATTTTATTTAATTTTTTTTAAATTTTATTGAATCACCATGAGATAGTTATAAGCTTTCATATTTGGGTTATAATCTCACAATGATCAAACACCTATTCCTCCACCAGTGCACATTCCTCATCACCAATATCCCGGGTATACACCTCCCCTTTCCCACCGTCCCCCTGCCTCTATGGCAGACAATATTCCCCATACTCTTGCTCTATTTTTGGGCATTATAGCTTGCAACACAGACACTGAGAGGTCATATGTTTGGTCCATTATCTACTTTCAGCATGCATCTCCCATCCCAACTGATTCCTCCAGCCATCATTTTCTAGTGATCCCTTCTCTATTCCATCTGCCTTCTCCCCCCCCCCTCCACTCATCAAGCAGTCTTCCAGCTATGAGCATCCCTTTTTCCCCACATCCATTCCAGCACTGGTTGCTTTTGTTCTTTTGAATGTGAGCCAGTCTCTGTGGTATGAGATGATATCTCATTGTTGTTTTGATTTGCATCTCCGTGATGACTAGCGATGTGGAGCATTTTTCCATGTGCCTTTTGGCCATTTGTATTCATTTTTTGAGGAAATTTCTGTTAATTTCTTCTCCCCATTTTTTATGGGTTTTTTTTCTTATACAATTCTACAAGTATTTTGTATATCCTGGATATTAATCCCTTATCAGATGGGTATTGGGTAAATATTCTTTCCCATTCTGTGGGCTATTTCTGTATTTTGGTCACTGTTTCTTTTAAAGTGCAGAAGCTTCTTAGTTTTATGTAGTCCCATTTGTTTCTGTTTGCTTCCACTTGCATGGTCAGTGCTGTTTCATCCTTAAAGATGATTTTAGCTTCAATGTCATGGAGAGTTCTGCCTACATTTTCTTCTATGAACCTTTTATATTCATGTCTCATATTGAGGTCTTTAATCCACTTTGATCTGACTTTTGTGTCTGGCATTTGACAGAGGTCAGAGTTCATTTTTTTGCAGGTAGCTATCCAGTTTTTCCAGCACCACTTGTTGAAGAGGCTTTCCTTGTTCCATTTTGCATTTCTTGCTCCTTTGTCAAAGATTAACTGGCCATATATTTGGGGTTCTGTGACAGAATATTCAACTCTGTTCCATTGGTCTGCAGGTCCATGCTGTTTTAATTACTACTGCTTTGTAGTAGAGTTTGAAGTTGGGGAAGGTGACTCCACCCATCTTCTTTTTTCCAAGGATGGCTTTAGCTATTTTGTGAGGTTTATTGTTCCATATAAATTTCAGGAGTGTTTTGTCTATTTCTTTGAAAAATGTCATGGGTATCCTGATAGGGACTTCATTAAATTTGTATGGTGCTTTGGGCAGCATTGCCATTTTGATAATGTTAATTCTCCCTATCCATGAGCAGGGGATGTGTTTCTATTTCCTAGTGTCCTCCTTTATTTCTTGAAGTAGTATTTTGTAATTTTCCTTGTATAGGTCCTTCACCTCTTTGGTTAAGCTGATTCCAAGGTACTTGATTTTCTGAGGTACTATTGTGAATGGGATTTTCTTTTAATGTCTCTTTCTTCTCTTTCATTATTTGTATATAAGAAAGCCATGGACTTTTGGGTGTTGATTTTGTAGCCTGCCAATTTACTATATTGACTTAATTGTTTCTAGGAGCTTTTCTGTAGAGTCTTTAGAATTTTCCAAGTATAGTATATCATCTGCAAATAGTGACAACTTGATCTCTTCCTTTCCTATCTGTATGCCCTTGATATCTTTTTCTTGTCTAACTGCTATGGCCAGGACTTCTAGTACTATATTGAATAAGAGTGGCAAAAGTGGGCAACCTTGCCTTGTGCCTGATCTTAGAGGGAAGGCTTTCAGTTTTTCCTTATTGAGAATGATACTTGGCGTGGGCTTTTGGTAGATGGCTTTGACTATATTGAGGAAAGTTCCTTTGATGCCTATTCTGCTGTGAGTTTTCATCATAAATGGGTGCTGAATCTTGTCAAATGCTTTATCTGCATCTATTGATATGATCGTATGGTTTTTATTATTTCTTTTATTAATATGATGAATTATGTTGATCGACTTGCGAATGTTAAACCATAATTGCATCCCTGGGATAAATCCTACTTGGTCATGGTCTATGCTCTTTTTGATGAGTCGTTAGATTCTATTCGCTAATATTTTGTTGAGGATCTTTGCGTCTGTGTTCATCAGGGATATCAGTCTGTAATTCTCTTTCTTTGTGGTATCTTTGTCTGTTTTTGGTATCAGGGTGATATTTGCTTCATTGAAACTGTTTGTAAGTGTTTTTGATACTTCAATTTCCTGGAAAAGCTTAAAGAGGATGGGAGTAAATCCTCTTTAAAGGTTTGAAAGAATTCACTAGTAAATACATCTGGGCCAGGACTTTTGTGCTTGGGGAGACTTTTTATTATTGTTTCAATTTCTTTGATTGTGATAGGTTTGTTCAGGTATTCCAGGTCTTCTTGGTTCAGCCTTGGGAGGCTATAGGAGTCTAGGAATTTATCCATTTCCTCGAGGTTTTCATGTTTCGTGGCATAAAGATTCTCAAAGTAATCTCAGAGGATCCTTTGAATTTCTGTAATTTCTGTTGAAATGTCCCCCCTTTTATTTCTAATTTGGTTTATTAGGGTTTTTTTCTCTCCCTTTTTTGTGAGTCTTGCTAGAGGTTTATCAATCTTGTTTATTTTCTCAAAGAAACTTTTCTTGGTTTCATTGATCTTTCGGATTGTTTTTTTGGTTTCCATCTCATTAATTTCTGCTCTGAGTTTTATTATTTCCTTCCTCCTGTTCAGATTGGGTTCCTTTTGTTGGTCATTTTCCAAGCTCCTAAGTTGTGAGGTTAGGTTACTTATGTGGGCTTGCTCCTCCTGCCTGATGAATGCTTGTAGAGCTATGAACTTTCCTCTTAACACAGCTTTTGCTGTGTCCCATAGGTTTTGGTAACTCGTGTCCTTATTGTCGTTTGTTTCCAGAAATGTTTTGATTTCCTCTTTGATTTCCTTTCTAAGCCACTCATTGCCCAATAGTGAGCTGTTTAATTTCCAGGTGTTTGATTTCATTTTCTGTTTGTGTGTGATTTATTTATAATTTCAGCACATCGTGGTCTGAGAAGATAGTTGATACAATCTCTATCTTCTTAATTTTATGGAGGTATGTTTTGTGGCTCAGCATGTGGTCTATCTTGGAGAATGTTCCATGCACACTTGAGAAGAATGTATATTCAGCTTTTTGAGGATAAAGTGTCCTGTGTATATCTACTAAATCCCTTTCTTCCATTTCTTCCCTCAGATGTTGTATGTCCTTGCTAAGCTTGAGTCTGGTTGATCTATTAAGAGGTGACAAAGCGGTATTGAAGTCTTCCACTAGTATTGTGTTGCTATTGATGTTTTTCTTCAGGTCTATAGAGTAGTTGTATTAAGTACTTTGCTGGTCCTTCATTAGGTGCATATATATTTAGTATTGTTAGTTCTTCCTATTGTACAGATCCCTTAATCAATAAGAAATGACCTTCACTCTTGTGACTTCTTCAGTCTGAAATCAATGTGATCAATGAAATCATCTGATACTGAGATGGCTACACCAGCTTTTTTATGGGAGCTGTTCGCCTGTAGGATTGTTTTCCAGCCTTCGACTTTGAGCCTGTGTTTTCTCTGACTGTTGAGATGAGTTTCTTGCAGGCAGCAGAATGTTGGGTTCAATTTTCTAATCCATCCTGCCACTCTGTGTCTTTTAATTGGTGCATTTAACCCATTGACGTTGAGAGAGATTATTGTTATGGGGTTTTGTCCCATTTTACTGCTAAAGTTTGGTGTATTTGAGGGTCCTGTCTTGTCTTAAAGTAGCCCATTCACAGTCTCGGGCCAAGGCTGGTGCCGGCTCGAGCTCCGCCGAGATTTGACCCGGGTGGCCATGCCTTTGCACAGCCGCTTTGCTGCTGAACGACCAGGATCCAGAGCCAGCTATATTACTTGGGGTCCCAGCGAGTGCTTGCAGTCATGTCTCCAGACTGTGAACTAAGCTTTTGCTCCATGCTGCTCCAGGAAGGGAAATGATGCAATTTCCAACTTAAATCTCCCTGGACTTAATTACTAAAATACAGAAATCCTAAATCGCATGGTAGACTTTATATCTCTTCATTCTCATTAGTGGAAAACTAATTATCAAATGTTTCCTTGTCAATAGGGCCGTATTCTTGGGGATTAACTCCAACAAGAATAGTGAGTTCTGTGTTGAAACTCCAACAACAATAGTGAGTTTTGTGTTGGAATATGGAATGTAATCAAGGTAAAGAGAAAAGGAAGTGAAATCTATCAATTATGCAGGGGGCGGTGGGGGGTTGGGGGGTGGGGGGTGGGAGGTATACTGGGTTTTTTTCTTTTTGGTGGTGGAATATGAGCACTGGTGAAAGGATGGGTGTTTGAGCATTGTATAACTGAGACATAAGCCTGAGAACTTTGTAACTTTCCACATGGTGATTCAATAAAGTATATTTAAAAAAAATAAAGTAGCCCATTCAGTTGTTCTTGTAACCATGGTTTTGAGTATATGAAGTTTCTGAGCTGTTGTTTATCTGTGAAACTGTGTTTTTCCTTCTGTTATGAATGAGAGTCTAGCTGGGTAAAGTATTTTTGGTGAGGCATTTATTTCATTGAGTTTTTTCACTATATCCCAACACTGTTTTCAGGCCACGAGGGTTTCATCAGACAAGTTGGCTGTGAATCTTAAGGATGCTCCTTTATAGGCAATTTCTTTCTTTGATCTTGTTGCTTTCAGAATTTTGTCTCTATCTAATGTTTTGGTCATTTTGATCAGGATGTGTCTTGGGGTATTTTTATTTGGATTTCTTCTGGCTGGTACCTTTTGGGCCTCCTGAATGTGGTCACATGTTTTCTTCAACTCTGGAAACATGGTAACAATGATGTCTTTGACAGTTTCTTCTTCATCAGGGTTTTCTTCCCGTCCCTCTGGGACTCCAATAATTCTTATATTACTCCTCTTGGCTTCATCATGATCTTCTCTTGCCATCTGTTCCTGGATTGTCAGTCTCTTTTCCATTTTCTGTTGTTTTCTAGAGAGTCTCTGGACTTCACCTTTGAGCTCACTAATTCTGTCCTCAGCAGCTGTTATTCTGTTGCTGAGGCTGTCCAGTGAGTTTTTTAATTCTCCTACCAGGTTTTTCACGTCTGACATTTCCGTTTGTATTTTCCGCATCTCTACCTTCAAATCTTCTTGTATTTTATTGGCATTGCTTTCCATTGTTTCTTTTAGCTCCCTAAACATCCTCAGTAGCTCCTTTCTAAATTCCTTGTCAGAGAGGTTGTATAGCTGTTCATTGCTGTTGGGGTCTTCTGGGCTAGCGTCTTCAACATGTAAGCTTGGTGGGATCTGCGTTGTTTTACCATTATGACCTATGTGTATCAGCCCTTCACACCCACTGATATTATTCTGCTTATGATGCAATATTAATTTAGGTGTGCTTAATGAGATATTGGATGATGTGTTTCTGTTGGTTAAGCTAACCTGGTGAAAGTTCTAGCTAAAAGGGTAAATTCTGGTTCTTGTGGGATATGGAGGGAAGAGAAAAAACTCGCAGCCCCGGGCAGGAGCCCTGACCCGGGCTGGTACCTGAATTGGGTGGCAGAGAGCACGCCTTATTTAATTTTTTCATTAGAATTACTTCACTATTCTCTGCGTGCCAAACTGGCCTGGGGATTCCCATGTATGATTCATTCTCTGAGAATGTGGGTAAGACCTGTGACTTGATTGCAAACAACTGCATATGGCTGAGATATGGGATAAACATTGCTGTTATTTCCATGTATGTGGTTGTGGTTGGATGATCAATTATACGTGATTGGATAACCTATCTTGCTGGAAATTTCATCTCCCCTTCTAGTTCTGGGTTAGTGAATTTTCATGTTGGGAAATTCCATGTGACAAGGAGCTATGAAGAGCCTTTAGGAGCTAAGGGTGGCCGATAGTCAACCACCACTGCAAGGACTTGAACTTGCTGATATAACAAAAACAAACTGAATTCTACAATAGCCTACAGTAGTCTAGGAATAGATCTTTCCAAGTTAAGCATCTCAGATGAGATGGCCACACTTGCTATCAACATAGTGGTGTTCTTGAGAAACCCTAAATAATCCTTCAAAATTGAACTTGGGCATTTGACCCATGGAAATATTAGACATCAAAAGTGAGTTGTTTGGAGCTGCTAAATTTTTGGTTATATTGCAACTTAGAAGAATCCATATTATTTAGTCTTACTGGTAACAATGATTAGTGAGTCACCAAAAAGAAAGAAAGAGGTCATACAAAGGTTATTAATAGCTTCCAACCAAAGTTCTTATGTATTTGTGTATGATTCAGTCTAAGGTCCAGTTAAGGAGGACAGTATTTGGGACAGAAGATATCTTGGATTGAACCACAGAAAACTGACATTTTAGTTGGTCCAAAATGGTGAATTATCAGTAATTTCAAAAACTTAAGTTTGTGGGACCAGAGTGATAGCACAGCGGGGAGGGTGCTTGCCTTGCACACGGCCGATCCGGGTTCGATTCCCAGCATCTCATATGGTTCCCCGAGCACCAGGAGTAACCCCTGAGCATTGCTGGATGTGACCCAAAAAGCAAAACAAAACAAAACAAGAAACAAAACTTAAGTTTGTCCTATTTCTTCCCCTAACAGAAATTTTGCTTAAGGTTAATTTATTTTACAAATCATTCTTTGTTCACATATCAAATCAGAAATAATAATTAGTATACTTTAACATTTTTATCTGCTTTATTCTTTTCTTCCCTCACAATTAATTATACTAGGTGTTAATGGCCCCAGATGAGGAAATTGACTGTGAGCAAAATCTCTACATAGGTTTGATTCCTACTAGGCTTACTCTGGAATTTATTCTTTCCTTATAACAACACTGTAATGAGGTTAAATGGAGTAAGTCTTCATTCATCCAAGTTATGACTCATGCAAAAAATCCCAAGAGGACAGGAAAGTTCTCTCCCCTCTGTTACAGGAGACCTATTGTCTTAGTTTCCACTTTCTTCTTCCCAATTATTTACACTGGGAATCTTTACCTATATGCAATCTAGTTTAGAAGCTTTAGTATTTTCCCCCAACGTGTAATGTTATTGCCTTTACCTGGTCCCAAAGGAAAATAAAATAAAACAAAAACAAACAAACAAAAAAAATTATGTCCCCTGGGCTAAACCTTTTTGCCTATTTTTAAATCGAAGTTTTCTTGAAACAGTAAAATCCACTCATTTATAGCTGCTTTCTTGCTTAACAGCAAAGTTGATGTTTGTAATAGAGGAAATATGTCAAGATAAGCCTAAAATATTTACTATCTAGACCTTTACATTCAAAGTTTGCCAAACTCAGACCAAACATAACTAGCATATTTGAATTCAAACTAGTTCCTTAAATTTTTTTTTCTATCAGAAATACACAAACATATACACTGTAGCACTGTCCTCCTTTTGTTCATCGATTTGCTCGAGTGGGCACTAGTAATGTCTCCATTGTGAGACTTGTTGTTACTGTTTTTGGCATATCGAATATGCCACGGCTAGCTTACCAGGCTCTGCCGTGGGGCAGGATATTCTCTGTAGCTTGTTGGGCTCTCCAAGAGGGACAGAGGAATCGAACCTGGGTCGGCGTGCAAGGCAAACGCCCTACCCCCTGTGCTATAGCTCCAGTCCAAACATATACACATAGAAGCAAAAATGATTATTTGATTTCATAGTCAACTGCTAAACACACAGGACAATAAAATAAAACAAGGCATAGAAGTTAAGGCTCATTGTATTAAAAATAATTTTAAAAACTCCTCCCAAGTGGTTTGTTAAGCACAGGTTTACAGAATTGTTCATGATGATTTGTTACAGGCATTCATTATTCCACCACCAATTTCACCACCTCTGTCACCTTCCCACCACCATTTCTCCATTTTCCCAGCCATCCCTCAAGCCCACCCCCTGTAGTAGGCCCATGATAATTTATTTTATATTGCATGCTATCACTATACGACTAATGGAATGACAAAAAATATTTCAGCAAAAGAAAATTTGTGAAAATTATTGTATCTCACTATAGGCGCATTAAGTCCCTGTCTGGAGGCTTTACTAACCTTTTGTTGCAAGTGAAGCCTTCTGTGTTAGTGTTTTTATTAGTTGAGATTAGCTGACTTCTACATTACATTCACATTCAATCTGGTGTGCTCCAACAGGAATGTTAACATTGTCGAGTTTGGAGATGTAGCACTTTTGTAGGGGATATGGTAGGGTGGGAAATTGGCTCACTCCCAACTTGAGGTCACCCTGGAGCTTTTAGCTGGGACCAAGTATCTGAGAAATTTTTTGTGCCTAATTGAACTTTTTCAAGATTTATTTATGAGTCCCTGGAACAAGGCTGGCAGATGAGCTTACATGGCAGTGGTGGTGGTAGTGGTGTTTGCGGCACATGGGTGTGGTTGCCTGGGTTTGCAGAAGCACAGGGAAGTGGGAGGGGTGGTCGCCCATCCCAATTGGAAGAAGGCCTGGAGATTTCAGACAACCTCTCCTCCACCCCTTCATATGCCTGAAATTTAGCATCTCTGTAGAGCCTAGACATTAAATGTAGTTGTCCTACCAGAGAAATAGGGGTGGCAGTTGGGATGTGAACACAGGTACCAGTTAAAAATCTATTTTTCAGTGGAAAGTTTCAGAGTTACTTTGTCCGAAACAGATTTATTGGGGCTGGTGCCTCTTTTGAAAACCCAGTTTTCTGCCTCTATTGCACATGCCTGAATTGCTATGAAAATCAGTCTTTGACAGGGTTTGTTAAAATTACCTTACCCCTCAGAAAAATCTACATTAAAGATATGGTACTTATGCAAGTTTCTAGATCTTGATAGTATTATGAAATTAAACAAAACTTGAGTTGAAAGGCCTTAGGAGGTAACATAGTGGGTAAGTGGGTAGTGTGTGTCCCTTGAATGCGGCTGAACTGTGTTTGACCCCAAGAATCCCATAGTATCCCCAGCTACACCATGAGTGATTTCTGAGCACTGTCAGAAAAAAAGTACTGAGCACTGCCAGATGTGCTTCCCTGAAAATCAAGTTGAAGATGTTTCATCAGTTACAGAATAAGATATTGTTTTTAGTATGTGTGCAATTGTGTGTATATGTGCAGAAAAATAGCAAAATGAGAACAGTTGGGTAAAGGCAAAACCCAGCTGGCTCAACTATTTTAGGATTTGGAGAAATTGTATGCATCTAAACTTTGGAAAATACTATATGACAATTTTTTGGAACACGATAAAATGGAAAAAAGTCACAGAGAAATATCATGTTCAAAATATAGAACTGTAGATGACTTCAATGTTGGTGATCCTTTTGACAAAACTGGCCTATAAGGTTATCCTGAGTCCTGCTCAGTAATGTGCAATCAACAGTCATGCCACTTCCTTTGCTTCCTTTGCCATTGTTTAGAACTGGATGACATTTGCATTATAGTCCAAGGTGTACAAATATGGCTGTTTTTGCTGCCTTCGAGCTAGTGAACTCCTCTGACATGGGAATGTCCAAGCAATGAATGGCTAGTTCCTTTTCAAAGATGCTACAGAAGTCACGCAGCTGTGGTTTGGCCTGTAGGTGGTGCAAAAATATATTCGCTAAATAATATAGCAGAAAGGTTAGAGTAAATAACTCTTAAAGTTTGCCTAAGCCAATCTTGTGTTCAGAACTCCAACAAAGTATTCAATAGAATTTAAGGTGTTAAAAAGAGCAGAGAGATACTTGCCAATTCCATTTTCTTTTCCTGAATTCTTAAGAGGCATATATTGGCCTCTCCTGTACTTTAGGATTTTTTCTTCATTTCTCTTATTCCATGACTATCAAAAGACTACTGTGGAAAATCTTGGTATGGCAGATGGAATGATCCTGGTTCTTTGAATTACTGTATGCAGGACAGTGACCTACTTGCTTTTTAAGTGATCAGAAAAAAATTTTTTACATTTCATTAGAGCCACTCAGATTGGGAGTTATTTGTCATGGAGATTAGTGTTAGTTTTCTATGTTGATGCCTTGCTATTACATAAGCTAGATGAAAACTACTAAGATCAGGAAAGAACAACTGAAGTTAATAGGTTATTTTTTTATGTAGAGCAGTAAAAATAAATAAACTACAGTCACATGCATAGATACAGAAACATAATGTTGGGCAAAACTTATGTATATATAGTAAATTGCACAAGAATACATACCAGATGATGCCATTTGAATACAAATAAAACTGAACAATGTACTGTTTAGTGGCTGGAGTGATAGCACAGTGGTAGGGTGTTCGCCTTTCATGCGGCTGACCTGTGTTCGATTCCTCCGCCCCTATCGGAGAGCCCACCAAGCTACCGAGAGTATGGAGCCCGCACTGCAGAGCCTGGCAAGCTACCCGTGGCGTATTGGATATGCCAAAAACAGTAACAATAAGTCTCTTAATGAGAGATGTTACTGGTGCCCGCTCAAGCAAATCGATGAGCAATGGGATGACAGTGACAGTGACAGTGACTGTTTAGTAATACATGTGCATATGGTAAAATTGAAAACCAAAGTAAAGTGCTGGATAAGCAAAGTGAGAATATATAGAGGTACAATAGTTGGGAGAGCAACACCGGAGTTAAAACCTTGTGGCCATGTTCCAATTTTAAAGCCTGGGATGGAAACATGCTGGTGTTTATTTAAGTATTATCTGTACTCTATTTATTATATGTGTTGTTTTACATATACAAAATAATATGATGGAATCACATATGAAGATTTAACTTACCAATTCTATCAGACATAAATATGTATATTCAATTATCATCATCATCATCATCATCATCATCCCGTTGATTGTCAAATTTCTCGAGCAGTCTCAGTAACATCTCCATTCGTCCTAGCCCTGAGATTTTAGAACCTCTCTTTACTCGTCCTTTCCAATGGTGCTGCATTGGAGGCTCTTTCAGGGTCAGGGGAATGAGACCCATTACAGGGGAATGAATATGCCATGGGGAATTTGCAAGGCTCTCCCACATGGGCAGAAAACTCCCAGTAGCTTGCCAGGTTCTCCCAGATGGAGAACTAGGCTAAAAGATGTCGCTCGACAAACCTGGAGCTTGGATTTATAGTCTCTGGATATTGGCCGTTGGTGGGATTACACGGCACCAGGGGCAGTCCCTGAGTGTGATCCCTAGATACTGGAAAATGGGGAATCTGGGCAGAAGAGGCCCAGTCAGAGCAGGCTTGGAGGTCTCAGCCCCAGGTCCCACACACCTGGGTTTCTCTGCCGGTTCTTTCATGCATGAGGATCGTCCGAACACGTGGAGAGGGGCCTTGAGCATGGCTGTGGCTAGGGTCTGAAGGTCTTCGGCCACGGGACCTCTGCTCAGGGCAGGGAGGGAAACTGGAACCCAGCCCCTCCAATGGGCCCCAGGGAAGACAGCCAGGCACGGGGGCAAGAGACTCTCTGCCCCCTAATGTATTCAATTATACATTATAATAAATAATAATTTTCAGTTATGGTTTGCAAAACACGTGTGTTATGTGTTACTGAATACATAACAAAGTAATAGACAAATATTACTAAAGAATACTATATGAAAAAATAAAATCTGTTGTAATGGATTATTTATTAAATCTGTTTTTTAATGAATTTTTCAAAGATGATTACAAAGAAATGCAGGTATTTTCTCAATTTTTTATAATGGAACTCAACATTCTATAAGTTCATTATATGATATATATGATACAATTTATACTTGAAGTAACACCGTAGCACTGTCACCGGGTTGTTCATTGATTTGTTTGAGCAGGTACCAGTAACGTCTCCCGTGTGAGACTTGTTGTTACTGTTTTTGGCATATTGAATATGCCACGGGTAGTTTGCCAGGCTCTGCCATGCGGGTGGGATATTCTTGGTAGCTTGCCGGGCTCTCCAAGAGGGATGGAGGAATCGAACCCGGGTCAGCTGTGTGCAAGGCAAACACCCTACCTGCTGTGCTTTGGATTGGAGTGATACTTGAAGTATTTCCTAAACTTGGGCCCCAGTGCCTATAAATTTATGTTGGTTTTAAGCTAGAAACTTTAAGAATTGTTGTTTGCCTGCTAGCACCTAAGCTACAGGTCTTACATCTGGTTTTGTCCTAGAATAAACAACTCAGGCTGTTGCAGTGCTTATGTATTTCATGATGATTAGAAGTCTCGGTAAGCAATTTATCTGCCTTAGATTAATTAAACATAGGAAAACTCAATTTGTTACTAGTCTTAGCTTGGAAGAAGAAATTTATCAAAGCATGGGGCCCATGGGAAGAAATTATAAAATGAATTCATGCTGGTGAAAAGGTTCAGAATTAGTGTCCTATATTAATACAAGTTCATTTGTGTTCATTAATTTATTAACTCATTCTTTTATTCAACCAATATTTGCTGTGTGCCATCTCTATGCCACAGAGTTCTAAGTAGTAGTAGTAAAATTATGAACAGATTCAATAATCTTGGTATTTTGGACTAAATACTTGTATCCTCTGTATGTGAATTTTAGTCTAGCTATTTTAGGAGATGAGGACTCTAAGGAAGGAGTTAAAGTTCAAGTTGGGAGCTTGATCTGATAAGTTTAGTGTCCTTTAAAGAAACACACTAGAGATTTAGTCTTTCTTTCTTTCTTTCTTTCTTTCTTTCTTTCTTTCTTTCTTTCTTTCTTTCTTTCTTTCTTTCTTTCTTTCTTTCTTTCTTTCTTTCTTTCTTTCTTTCTTTCTCTCTTTCTCTCTTTCTCTCTTTCTCTCTTTCTCTCTTTCTCTCTTTCTCTCTTTCTCTCTTTCTCTCTTTCTCTCTTTCTCTCTTTCTCTCTTTCTCTCTTTCTTTCTTTCTATCTTTCTTTCTTTCTTTCTTTCTTTCTTTCTTTCTTTCTTTCTTTCTTTCTTTCTTTCTTTCTTTCTTTCTTTCTTTCTTTCTTTCTTTCTTTCTTTCTTTCTCTCTTTCTCTCTTTCTTTCTTTCTCCTCCCTTCTTTCCCCCTCCCTCCCTTCCTTCCTCCCTCCCTCCCTTCCTTCCTTCCTCCCTTCCTCCCTCCCTTCCTTCCTCCCTCCCTCCCTTCCTTCCTCCCTCCCTTCCTCCCTTCCTCCCTCCCTCCCTCCTTCCCTCCCTCCCTCCCTCCCTCCCTCCCTCCCTCCCTCCCTCCCTCCCTCCCTCCCTCCCTTCCTTCCTTCCTTCCTTCCTTCCTTCCTTCCTTCCTTCCTTCCTTCCTTCCTTCCTTCCTTCCTTTCTTCCTTCCTTCCTCCTTTCCTCCCTCCCTCCCTCCCTTCCTCCTTTGTTTCTTCTTCTTTCCTTTTGTACTTCATGTATATACCACAAAAGGCCATTTGAAGATATAAGAGATACTGTCTACAAGCTAGGACAAGAGCTCTCAACAGAAACCAAATCATTTAGAAACTTCATTAGGTCTTCTAACCTCTAGAACTTTTTTCTTCTCAATTTAATTTTATTAAAGCACAGTGATTTACAAAGTTCTAGAACTTATTTTGACAAAATAAATAATGATCTTAGTTACCTAGTCTATTGTATTTTGTTATGCAAGAGCTGAAGCAGACTAAGACACCTGCTTGGTAAAATTAATGGCATATTACGAGAGCACAGTGCAAGAAGGCTATAGGCAATTAGAACTGGCAAGAAAGGGAAGGAAGCTAATATATACATTGTGCATAATGGTTTCAAATATAGCTCATAGGGTCTGGCATATCTGGGTTTAAATTGCTCAATCACTTAATAACTTGCAAATTTTGAGCAAGAGACTCAATTAATTTATTCTATTAAATTTTACTTAAACACCTTGATTCACAAAGTTGTTCATAGCACAGTTATATCATGTATGTTATGTTCCAGCCACCAGTGTCACCTTTCCTCCGCTAATGCCCCAGTTTCCCACTACCTTTTCCCTCTATCCTTACTTGCCCTTCCACCCCCCTTAGTAGCCACAGTGTAGTTTACTTTATGTTGGTTATTACAACACACTCTAAAACAAAAATTACTCTTGCACTGGTAATTTCTTTTGTAGTGGGGGCTGTTGCTGGGATGGAGAACTGGTACACGCATGCTGCCTTTCTGAGGTTACAAATGTCTACTGAATGAGACTCAATTTCGTGAAGCCTCTGTTTCCTTTGGTAAAATGAGAGAGCAGAGGCTTGGAGTGATAGTACAAGTAGGGCTTATGTCTTGCATGCAACCAATCCGGATTTGACCCCATCATCTCATATGATCCCCTGAGCACCACCAGGAGTAATTCCTCAATGTAGATCCAGGGGTAATCCCTGAGCATTACCGGGAGTGGCCCTCAAATTAAAGTAAAAATAGAGAGATAGTATACCTACCCCATAGAGTTATTGTGAGAGTAGATAAACTTGTAAAACACTCAACATAGTTCTGAATGTAGAAGAGTCTTAATATCTGATGAATTAGTTCATAGTTAAGATTAATTTTCACCGCAAACCTTACACACATAGGTGTGCTATTGTCTTTAGTATGTAAACATGAACACTGGTCTGAGGGTTTGGACCCACTTCTGTCCACCTGCCGCCAAAGCCTGGTTTATCTCCCTAACTCATGGCTCTTCCTTGCATCAAAATTGAGAAAGTCAGAGTCAGGATCACTTCTCTTTTCTGTTTAAATCACCATAACCATTTCCTTCCAGGTCCATGATTCTCAACCATGCATGGGTAGGAATGACATAATTACCTTAGGAAGGCACAGCATAGCACCTGGGAGGTGGGAATAGACACATCAAAAAGCAAAACATGATTTTTTTAATTGATGTTATGAAAACAAATAGGCAAATATCTTAGCATTGGTTTTATCCACTTCACATTTTAATATAAAATGCTAGATTAAGAAGACAAAGAAGTTAATGTTCCTACAGAGGGTGTCATTCAAAAAAATAATAGAGATTTTTTTGTTCACTTGATGTGTACTTAAGGGTAGTTCCTTGTTTTTTAGATTATTTTCTTTCTTCCACACAAAATGGTGTTTATAGGTTACTTCTGGATCTGCACTCCAAAATCACCCTGGCAGTGCTTGGGGGACCATAGGGAATGCTGCGGACCAAATCTGGTTTGGTCACATGCAAGACAAGTGATCTACCCACTGTTCTATCTCTCTGACCCTGTAGTTTCGTGTTTTGGACCTCTTTCCACCCACTAGGCCATTGTCTGGGGGCTTATGGAATATGTTATAGAACCAAAGTTGCTCCTAAAAATTATTAAGTAGGGGACCAGGGATCTTTCTCAGTAGTAGAACACTTGTCTTGCATATATGTGAGGCACTGGCTTTGATGTCTGACATCGTCAAATAAAATAAATAAAATATGTTTAAATTATTAAGAATAGATGACAGAACCAACAAGCTAATAAAGATATCTGCTGAATGCACATGTGTGTGGTAGCATTGGGCAGGAGTAGCTGCCTGTAATATTCTAGTTAGTCTGCTCCCAAGAGAGCAAGAGAGCATATGTGCAAATTATCACACTTAATTAGTCAAAATTAGAGTGAAAAATCTTTCGGCAAAATCACAGAAGTTATTGAACTCACAGTGAAGGGGCTTGGGAAACTGATGGTAATATTTCTCCCCCAAAAACACTATTTTGAGAGGAATGGAGGACAGGAGGAAGGGGTTGAGAGGTTATGAAGGGCTTGGGGGTCTGCTTTGGGTGGGAGGAGAATGGCAGGAATAAGTCTTCTTTGGTTATTGAGATTTCAGGAGCTCAAGGCACTTCCTTTTTATTGTGACACAGGAACAAATGTTTCAAAGCTGATCAACATTTTTCACAAGGGAACAATGAAGACTTTGTGTACTATAGACCTAGGACTGGAAACTAACCCTCACAGGGTTAGCAAGTACCAGTGTATCTATTTTACAACTGAGAAAACCTTGTTTAAAGTCATGGCAGCTAGTTAGGATCAGGAACTTGAACCCAGACTCTGGATTCTACCAGAGTAAGCTCAGAGCACTGTGGGGGGTGTACCCTGGCCCTTTCTCCTGCAAAATTCCAATCACTCTGGCCTGTGCTTCTTTGGTTGTTTGATGGGGGAGGATGTTGGAAGACCACTGGGTATGGCACTCAAAACAAATAAAACAAAATTTCTGAACTTCAGAAAACTTCATCACAAACAAAATGTGGAAAGGAATTTATTTTTGACCTTCAGGGATTATATATTTCTTGGCCAATGATGCTATATCACAGATGTGGCATATAGGAAAAATTAAATGCTGAAATCCTCTTCCAAAGAACTTCAGGGGGGTGTGGAATAGTGTCTATGGGCAATACCGTTATACTAGACAATTATTCTAGGTTATCTACTATGAACTAAAGTCATGAGTATAACATGGATATTGAATTAATCAAAAGGTATGTCTCTGCTCACACAACTTTATTGTTTGCAAAGTAATGACAAATTTATTGCATTTCTCTGTTAGATATCTTAGAAGTTGGCTTGTTCCTATCTGCATCTACTTAACTTTTCTGTTAGAATTGGCGTATCTTAAAATTCTTACCTTGAACTTGGTGTCAAAAGCTGCTGAGGTTCTCTTGCCAGTCATTCTAGAGTTTTCTAAGATCATTGCACCAATATAGAAATCTCATCAGCATTTTCAAATTTGTGAAGGATTAAGTTTTTTTAATCACATGTATTCTTCGCAAATTCATAACTTTCAACTGCTTCACAAGTGATGAAAACTATTTCATCACAGATCTTCAAATATTTTATGCCAGAACACTTGTTACATTTCTGGAAGCCACCGTTGGGCTATCCATACTCACCTTCAGTGGTTGTTTAATCATTAGAATACAGGTCAGTGGCATATACTCACCCTTTGAAATCTAATAAACCCCAAATTAAGTTCTTAATATGTTCCTCAATGGAAAGTGTCACTCAATTTTGTTTGTTCTTGAGTTGTTAAAAGTCACTGTGAAAAATCAACAAATTGTCTTAGTTTTCACTAAACTGTGTGGGAAGAAGGGTGATCTCATTTATGTTTCATTTAGATAACTTAAATTCTGAGGCTTGGGAATTTGGAGTTGATTATACTTATGAAGTTCTTGAAATTTGAGTTGATCATCTGGTGGGTTGAGGGTTATGGGAAACTTCAGATCCAGTGTGAATATTTTTCATGTTCGACAGACCCAAATCTTTTGGCTCAAATGCAGACTGGTGGTAGTTTGAACAGCTGTTCTTCAAAGGTTTCCATGTCCTGATGCCTAAAAGCAGTGAATATGCTCCTTTACATGGCAGAAATATTTTGAAATGCGATTAAATTAAGGAGAGAGAGATAGGGGCTAGAGCAATAGTACAGCGGGTATAGCATTTGCCTTGCACGTGGCTGACTTGGGTTCAATCCCAAGCGTCCCATATGGTCCTCTGAGCACTGCCAAGGGTGATTCCTGAGTGCAGAGCCAAGAGTAATCCCTGTGCATTGCCAGTTGTGACCCAAAAAACAAAAAAAAAAAAGGAGAGAGAAATAGAGAGAGATATTGAGATTATACCTTATTTTCCAAGTGGGCTTAATATCTTTATGTCACATGGGTCCTTCAAAGTTGACACCATTTCAGAAGCTGTGACTAGAATAAAAACTATGAAAAGCAGAGTCAGAAAGAATGCTACAAGACTGGATTTGAATGTGGACGTGAGAAATCACAAGCTAAGGAAATTGGGGGTACTCTAGAGGTGGAAATCAAATAAAGAACCTCTTTTCTAGATTCTCAAGAAAGCAACACAACTCTTTGTTTTAACCCAGTGAAACCAATTTTGAACTTTCAGCCTCCAAAACTGTAAAATAGTAAATTTGTGGTGTTTTAAGCCATAAAATTTGTGATAATTTGTTATGGCAGTAGTAAAAAAGAATGCAGGCCATATCAAGGGATATTGATATGGCCACATTAGTTACCTCATATATCTAATACCCTCTAGAAGACAGGAAAAGTCATCACTTAAGATATGTGAAAAAGGGGCTGGAGCTAAAGTATGGCAGATAGGGTGTTTGCCTTTCACATCCGGGTTTCAGACTGGGGTTCGATTCCCAGCATTCCATATGGTCCCCTGACCACCGCCAGGAGTAATTCCTGAGTGCAGAGCCAGGAGTAACCCCTGTGCATTGCTGGGTGTGACCCAAAAAGCCAAAAAACAATATGTGAAGCAGGAGAGATTCATGGAATCAAAGAGTTATGGGCACTAGCTCTGATGAATGAAAAGGACTTTCCATTTTTACCAAAGATACAATGGTCTGAATAGAGATGCAGATAAGCCTAAGAGAATCAGTGGACATCTAGGATGTCATCACTAAAAGAATCAGACATAAACCCTTCCTATCCTGTATCTTGCCTTGAGTCCAGAAGACTGAAATGTGATCACAAAAGTTTGTAAGTCAGTAACTGCATCTCATAATAATTCATTTTAAAAAAAGAAAATTTTGAGAAAGAAAAATAGAGAAAACTAAGAATAAGCTGACACTCACTTTATCACTGTCATCCCGTTGCTCATTGATTTGCTCGAGTGGGCACCAGTAATATCTCCATTGTGAGACTTGTTACTGTTTTTGGCATATCCAATATGCCATGGGTAGCTTGCGAGGCTCTGCCATGCAGGTGGGATACTCTTGGTAGTTTGCTGGGCTCTCCCAGAGGGGTGGAGGAATCGAACCTGGGTCGGCCGGCGTGCAAGGCAAACGCCCTACCCGCTGTGTTATCGCTGCAGCCATTAGTATTATTTATTAGTTCTTAATTGGGACCACCTTAGGAGAGCTCTGCCCAGAATAGGACAGTGATATTGACCACAGAGATCATGCCCAGCTATACTGGGTGCCAGGGATATACACTGTTAAACTTGAAGAGATCATGTGAGGCCAGGAATCAAACTTGGGACTTCGTATATGTCAGGCCTGTGCTCTATCTCCCAATCCCCAAGCTTAGTGATTTTTAAGTACACAGTGGAGACCTAGATAACGGTTACTTCCTCAGATATCATTCTTGATTTTACTTCCTATGTTAACCTTCTGAGTGAACTTGGGCAAATAATCAACTATCTTGTGGGTTTTATTTCTCCTTCAAGGAGATTACAGCATCCAGGTTTCTTCTATTTATCAACTTTTGTCATTCTGTCCATCTTCCCCCGAATCTAGCTCCAAGGAAAGGAAGAGGATTAATTAGGAACTATATGTCAAGGATATCGCACTTCTTATAAAGAGTAATTCTTAAGTGATCCTTGTTTAGGTGGTACAACATCTGGAAGGTATGACGCTTTTTAAAGAATGAATGAAATTGCTCATCTTTTTAATTTTGGGATACGCAATAGAAGCAATTTTACTTCCAGACAAATATTACAATCTGCCTCTGATTTAAAAACCACAATCTTGAGTACACATGTCCATGAAAAGAACAAGCTGTTGGTCTAAATATGATTAGCCATTTCTGAGTTCTTTCTGGTAATATTTGTCGGTTGCTTGTTCACTTATTTTTTCATCTGCCAGTACTTTAGGCAGCAGATGTCCAAAGTTGAAAAAAAATAGCAGGGAAGAAAACTTTTTTAAAAATGTGATGTCAAACTATTTTTTTTTCCTCTTTCAACACTGGAAAAAAAAATGCCACTATTTGGTTGCACAGCAGAGCACCTCCATTAAATGTCCAGAATCCTGGAATTCAATGTGAACATATTTGAGACTTTCCATTACTATGTGTATACAAATTTGGCTTCTGAAAGAAAAGACTACCATCTTATTTCTTTTAGAGGTGCTGAATATATTTAAATTGTTACTTTCTCTACTTGTGATTTGATAATAATAGTTAATATCTAAAGAACAGAGGCTGTGCTAAGCCCTGACTTCCTAATTAGGTATTATTATAATAATTATAATTATCCCAGTCATCATGTGTACCACTTGTTGTCTCCTTGTTCATCGATTTGCTCAAATGGGCACCAGCAATGTTTCCATTCGCTAGTGTGGCCCAATAGCGTTTGTTTGTTCCAGGAACATGAAGAGCATCAAACTGTGCAGGTTCTTGACAAAGAAGTCAGACCATCTTGTAGGTGGGTAGCCAGTCGTTCTTTTGACATCATGTGGAATCCAGTCGGTAACAGCTCTAGTCCAGTGGTCATCTCTAAATCACATTACGTGTCTGGGCCCATCTGATTTTCAATGCCTTGGCAAAAGAAGCAGCGTCCCTGATTCTTGATCATCAACAGAGGTCGGAACCCCGGATTCCTTCTCTCACTTGAGTGAAACCTGATACTCCAAGCATAGCTCTTTCTATTCTGCTTTGGGATACCCAATAGCATTCTCATCCTGTTTTCATAGTGCCCAGGTCTCTGAGGCATATGTTAGTGCAGGAAGAATGGTGGAGTTGAAAAGATGTGCCCAGAACTGGAGGTTCTTTGTCCTCTTAGCAACTTCTTTGATGCTCTTGAAGGCATTCTATGCTGCTCTCTTCTTCCTGTGCAGCTTAGGTGCCAAGCTGTTTGTCATCTTGAGTTCTTGACCTAGGTACACATAGCTGCTGCATTCGGAGATGTTTGTTCTGTTGAGAGCAAATGGAATGTCAGGAACTAGTCAGTTTCTCATGAATATTGTCTTTGTTAGATTCAGCTGTAGTCTGACCTTTCCACACTCGTGGTCGAAGTCGGCCAGCATTTGTGCTGTTTGTCTAATGTTTGGTGTTATTAGAACGATGTCATCAGAGAAGCAGAGGTGGTATAGTTGCCGACTGTCTATCTTCACTCCCATTCCTTCCCATACCATTTGTCATATGACGTTCACGAGGGTGGCACTGAAGAGTTTCGGTAATGGTGTTGCCCTACCGAAACCCTCTCTTTACATCAATGATCACTTCCTTGTAGAATGGTGAGATCCTGGTGGTGAATCTGTAAAACAGTTCATGGAGGATCCTGATGTACTGAGTTTGAACACCTGTTTAGCTAGGGCTTCGATGACCTCTTCAGTCTCAACAGAATCAAAAGCCTTCTTTAAATCAATGAATGTTAGACAGATCGGCATCTTGAACTTTCGTGAAACCTCACTGAGCTTGGTCACCATGTGGATATGGTCAATTGTGCTGAATCCTTTTTGGATCCTGGTTTGCTCGCATGGTTGTCCATCTAGTGTTCTGCCAATCCTACTCAGGATGACTCGAGTGAACAACTTGTAGACGACAGACAATGGCAGATTGGGCGATAGCTGTTGCTGTCATGGATGTCTCCCTTCTTGGGCAACAGAATGGTCTTGCTTCACAAGTAGCATGTGAAGAACCGAGCCACTGTATTGACAAGTACTGGTGGCAGACTCTTCAGGTGTTCGGGTCTCACCTTCTCTGGACCAGGTGCTATATGCTTCTTTACCGATGAAGTGGCATTTCAGATTTTGGAAAGGAGAATGCTGGGAATGACATATTCATCCTGTGGAATTTGGTATATGGGCAGGTGGATGTGGCTATTGAAGAGGTCTGAGTAGAAGTCATGGATTACCCATTGCCCTTCTGGAAGATGATGTAGGTTCATCAGGATGAGCAAGGAGAGGCTGCTAAAATCTCAGGGCCAAATTTGGCTGCCAAAACAAAGAAGGACTAAAATGACTGTCTGCATTTTTAACACACATACACTGGCATTGGAAGCATCCATCGAGGACCTGATGGTGCAAGCATAGAAAATCAAGTATGATGTCATTTGATTGACCGAGATGAGAAGGCATCGATCACATCACTGTTTTCGATACTGGAGAAGAATTGTTCCTGGGAACATGTGACAACAGAGGTGTCGGTGATGTCAGTGTCCTCATCAATACCAACTTGGCCATGAGCATCGATTCGTTTCAATGCCAAACAACCTGAATCAGATGCTTACGTTTGAATAGTTGTGGCTCATTACCGGCAGTTTCTATCTTCGTCATCTATGCACCAACATCCAACTACAATGAAGAAAAAATTGAGAAGTTCTACATAGGGCTGGAGAAGCTCTATAAAGAAGAGCACACCTTCTACAAGGTCATTGTCAGTGACTTTAATGCCAAAATAGGACCGAGAAGTTCTCGTGAAGAACTCCATGTTGGAACCCATGGCCTAGAATGGAAAGAACAGGATGAGAGACTGTCTGAGTTCATCATGTTGACCAAGACCATCCATAGTAACTCTCAGTTCCAGAAGACCGAATCTAAAGGTTGGACATGGGAGTCTCCCGGTGGACACAATGAAATTGACCACATCATATTCAATCAATGGTTTCGCCTGACCCATGTCACTGTTGTCCCAAAATTCCAAATGGGATCAGACCACTGTCTCCTTTGTGTGAAATTCTACTTCATGGAGCAGGGAGAAAGGCTGCAAAGTTTAAGAAGAGAACTCCCAGAACAGCCACCAACTGGGAGCTCTTTCGCACTATTGTGGCAATGTGGGAAGATGCCATCGTTGACAACATTGATGAGGAATATGATGAACTGGTTCAGCACTTCATGACTGTGTGAGGAACGCCGAGATTGAGAAAGTCACAAAAAGACTCCTGTCTTTGGAAACTCTCGAGCTCAATTGCCAACATGGTTTGGTGCGAGCCTCAGGCAATCACAAGCTAACATCCGAGCTCACAAAGCTGTGCAGAGAAGCAATAAAGGAAGACCTCAAAGACAGAAGAGCAGCAGTGTTGGCCTATGCAGTAGAAGCCAGGAAAAAGTATTTGCAATGCCCGCCTGTCCTTCGCCAACTATAAGACCAAGATGACTGCCCTCCGTCATCCTGATGGATCTATCACATCCTAATCATACATATGAAAAATAAATGGCTTGTGAAGATGACAAGGTAACAAAGGTGATAAGCAGAATAGCCAAGAACTTGAATCCAGGCTGTTGTACAAGACTCCGCTCCCAGAATCTTGACCAATTGCTCAGTTCCCTAATCCTTCATGATGAAGTTCCTTCCTGAGCTCACTCTCAGTGTTGAGGTGCACTAATCTATCCTGCTCTGAGGCTCTCACACACTCAGGAATCTTCAGGCATCATTTCTGCAATCTGTTTAACGCTGTTTAACCCCCCAATATAGAACTTATTTGTGCAGATCTTTAAATTGTGCACTGCCCCTGACTACAATCAAATTGTTCAATACAATAATCTTATGTAATCCTCATTGAAATTCTCTTAGCAGATGAGGAAAATGGAGTTCAGAGAAGTCAATTTATTTGCTCAAGGTTATCCCCTAAGTCCTGTGCTCTCTCACTTAGAAAACCTGGTCAACTCAAGGTACTGCTAATGACATTTTACTTGGAAAAGAAAAGCAATCATTCTCTTCCATAAAATCCTCTGCCTCTAAGCAAATGCTTTCACTAAAGCCCAGGAAATTATAATAATCTCATTTTTTGCTTACATTAAAAAAAACATGAAGCATAAAATAGATTTTAAGAATCAGTGAATCATCTATGGTATTATACACTTAAGTGTACAGGAAGCCCATTGTCATGATTAATTTTGGAAAAGGTGCACAAAGCATCAGAATGTGCTTATGGCATTATGTTTCCAAACTTGCGGGGTCACATAAAAGACATCTGCCAGGGGCAGCCAGGGGACAGCCCTGGGGGCTCTCCCCTTCCCTGCTGGAGGTTCAGGGGTGGGTCCTAGACACCCAACGTGGGTGGCCCAGGCCATGGGGCAGATGGAAGAGGAAACGAGGGCCAAGCCGTTGATTGATCAGTTGTCATTTATTCCATTCTCTCCACACACCTGTTCCAGTCTCTCTGAGCCCCCTATTTCTCCTCTCTCCCTCCCAACACTCTTCCTTCCTAGCTCTTCATTCCTCCTTCCCAGCTCTCTGGATTCTCCTTTCTCTTCTCTAGTCTCTCCACCTTACTTGTCTCTTTCCACCTTGCCCTCTGGGCTATACACAGTCTGGTAGCAAAACCAACATAAAAAAGGCCTTCCTGAGGTCCTACCAGGTTCAAAGAAAACACCACCTAGAGGCATTCTCCTTCTCCTAGCATCTTAATTAACATCTCAATATTAGTTTTCTTTTTTTTCTTTTTGGGTCACACCTGGCTATGCACAGGAGTTACTCCTGGCTCTGCACTCAGGAATTACTCCTGGCAGTGCTCAGGGGACCATATGGGATGTTGGGAATTGAACCCAGGTTCGCTGTGTGCAAGGCAAATGCCCTACCTGCTGTGCTATCTCTCCAGCCCCTCAATATTGGTTATTGTTTTATGGGCACGGTAAGAGGTACCTTGAGGCTTGTAGGGCAGCTCTCCTGGGAACATCTTTCCACAGACTCAGACTACAGCGCTCAAGCCAGATTAATCATTCCTAACCCTAGTAGGGTCCAAATCTAGTTATTACTGTTTGGATCATGACAGCATTTGTCCATGACCAAGCTCTTAACTTATAGTTAAGCATTAGGCACTCTGGCCAGGCCCATCTCGATGCCACGGTAGCACATAACTCACTGCTTGCCCTGGGTCCATCCTGACCCTCTTTGGGACCCTGCTTTTGGGGGTGCCAGGAAGTAAGGGCAGCTGAGGCTTAGGTCTAGAAAACAAATGTTCAGGAAGAAAATATCATGTAGAGTCAAATGACTCCCAGGTTACAGAAGCATAGCATTTGCTACTGTCTTTCTGTGCCCATACAAAAGGACATGGTTCTGAATGAACTATGCAAAGGACTCAAGGAGAAGAGAAAAACAATGTTTACAAGTCAACAGAACACAAATAAAGAGGTTACAAATAAACACAGAGGAATGGGAGCAGTGTGATGGGAACAACCCAATGAACCTCAACTACCTGAGGCTCTGTTATCGTACAGGGCCATGCAGCAGTGCTCAGGACTTTCTCCTGGTTTGTGCACAGGGTTCTCACCTGGCAGGCTTAGACGACCAGATAGGGTGCTGGGAATGAACAGAGGTCGGCAGCATGCAAGTCAAGTGTCCTACTTGCCATACTATTGCTCTGGCCCGTGTATGTTTCTAGATTTTGTCATTAAATATTCAACCTGATTTTTCCATTAAATATTCAATTGATTGAAACCTGAAAAGAAACCTTGAAATTTAGAATGCAGTACTTGAGTTTTCAGTGTCCATAATAATGACAATGGACACTTGATCATTGTACAAATTTCTAATTTCCATTTAAAGATATCATGATTCAATAAATATCATGAACCTGTGTTTTAGTTAAGAGCCTTGGCAACTGTGATGTTATGCTTCATGGACATTCTTTGAAAAATAGAGGTTTTGACTTCAACTTTTTCTATGAATACGAGGCCAATCATTTTCCTTTTCTGCATCCATTAAAATTCACTGAGTACTGGTACCTATTACAGTAACAGTTTTCAGAGTGCATTGGTTTTGGATTTCAAAAAAAGAGCCTGTAATTTCCTTTTTTGTATTCACACTGACAATGGAATTGGAAAAAGTCACTCTTTTAAAAAGAAGACGAATTTGCAAAGTCCAGAAATGAAAAGGCTTTTAGTTTCAGAGAAGGATTTTTAGTGCAGTGCATCTTTAGTGCGTCTTTCCTTCTGAGATCTCCATTAGGTTGAAAGAGACAAGATAGAGCTCAGGCATCTGGTTTCTCCTCTTTATATAGAAGTGACAGCACAAGAGATACTCATGCTGACATCAGCCAGGGTGTGGGAAATGGTTTAGTGCTTACATCAAACTAAGATGTTTCTGCACTGCAAAAGAAACCGATCAGAATAAAAAAGCACTTTTTATTCTGCGACTGGGAAAAAATATTTGTGTACCACTCATCTGAAAAAGAGCTAACATCCAAGATACATAAAACAATGGTAGAACTTTACAAGAAAAACAACCAACTCCACAAGATAGTGTGAGGAAGAGATGAATAGAAACTTCTTCAAAGAAGACATGCATATGATCAAGAGGTATATGAAAAAGTGCTCTGTATCTATTATTGTCAAGGAAATCAAAATCAAAACAGTGATATATTTCACACCAGTGAGATTGGAATACAAAACAGAGAACTTAAACAAACAGTATTGTCAGGGTTGTGGGGCAAAGGGGCTCTTCATTCACTGCTGTTGGGAATGTCTACTGGTTCAACCTTTTTGAAAAACAATAGGGACACTGACCACAAAACTAGAAATTGATTGTCCATGTGATCCAGTAATTCCACTTCTTGCCATTTATCCTAAGGACCTAAAAACAATTCAGAAAAGATATCTGACCTCCTATGTTCATTTCAGCACTGTTTACAAAAGCAAAGATCTGGAAACAATCCAAGTGTCCAAGAACAGATGACTGGAAGAAAATGTGATACATCCACGCAGTAGGCTATTATAAAACATGAAATCATGCAGTTTGCTGCTATCTGGATGGATCTGGAGGGTGTCATGCTAGGTGAAGTCAGTTAGAAGGACAGGGGCAGACACAATAATATCACGCAGCTGGGGTATAAAGAAATGGTAGTAAGGAAACAACAAAAGCCTAAAGGTAACAGAAACTGGGAACGGGTCTTTAGTAGGATGCATATCACTGCAGGGGGGTCAGGAGGAGAAATAGGATGAGGGCTGTCCCCCCACCCCTCTACCTCCCCCCCACTGGAACAATGGTGGAGGGAAGCTCGTACTCTGGTAGACGGTATAGTGTTGGAACTTTGTATGCATGACGCCCTATCATTAATAGTATTACAAATAACTGTCTCAATAACATTTTTAAAAGGCATGAATAAAATTAGATAAAGTTGATCAAATGCCAAGCATATATATGGTAAAAATGTCATGTACATGTATGTATGATAAAATATATTTTATGATTTATCATAAAATATATACTTATATATACTTATAGATTTAAAAGATAATTTTTTAAAAGAATTTTTAAAATTGAATCACAGTATGATATACCTTTACATAGCTATTCCTGGTTAGGTTCAGTCATACAGTGTTCCAACACCCATCCCTCCACCATTGTACATTTCCCATCATCAGTGTCCCCAGTTTCCCTCCCTTCATAACTCCTTCCCAGCCTCTGCAGCTTGCCTCTATGGCAGACACTTTTCTTCTCTCTCTCTAAAGGATGAAATTTAATTAAATCAATATATGACCTTCCTAAATACTTACAATTATCATATTGCCTCTTTGCTGGCAAAGTTAAGTGTCTTAAAATTATGTGTGATTGTTGAGAATAACCTACATTTTATTTTCAGTTGAAATCTGTTAATCTGATATTTTACCAATTTTCTTAGCTATAAAAAGAGATTTTAATCCAATAAAGAGTAAAACATCTGGTTATGAAACTTGTGAACTACTAATGTTATTAAAGTTTCCTTTCTCAAAAAAAGTTGCATACTTATGGTAGGCGACTTCCTTGACAAATTTCTATTTCTCTGTCTAGTTAATAGGAAGCATATCCTCTAAAGATAAATGGGAGCAGTAAAAAAAAAGCTCTATAACAAACTTGGTAAAATATTTTAAAATAATATTTATTTTTCCTCCCTGATGTGACATCTGTGGAAATTGGGGCATTGATTAACTGTCTTACCCAAGACCATAGAGCTAGTGTTCTAAGTCATCTCTTGCCAATAACAAACTGACTTTAGAATGCAGAGTTTTAAGACAACTATTTTTTATTACATGTCAGTTTTGGGAGGTTGACTGGCTCAACTGTGGAGCCACTCTTATTTGGGATCTCTAAGGCAGTAGTCAGATGGCAGATGGATTAGAGTCATTTTAGATCAATTAGATCAATTATCTAAGATGTTTCTTCTACTTATATGTCTGGTGTTTTGTTTTGCCTTTTTCTTTTTTATATATTATATTGCATCCTTTGAGACCTTGATTTGTATTTTCATGAACAGTAGAGTAAAGGTCATCATACAATAGCACAGTGGTTGGGTGTTCGCCTTTTACACAGCCGACTTGAGTTCGATTCCTCTGTCCCTCTCGGAGAGCCCGGCAAGCTACTGAGAGTATCAAGCCTGTGCGGCAGAGCCTGGCAAGTTACCCGTGCATATTGGATATGCCAAAAACAATAACAATAAGTCTCTGAATGAGAGACATTACTGGTGCCCGCTCAAACAAATCGATGAGCAATGGGATAACACTGATATTTCTTTTGAGATGGCTAGCTTCTTGGACGGCAGGAAAGGAAAATTTTCAGGGTAGTTAGGGTTATATTTGGGAATAGAATAATCATGTTATTAAGGCTGTCAATAACAAACCTGTTATTAAGGCTGTCACAAGCTCTTTCAAAGTCAATGAGGTAGAGATTTGTTAAAGGAGAAATTGGGTATTAATCTCTTCTATATATAGGTGATATAGATGTACAAATCTCCTTATGTATGTACATGTATGCACACCTACACACATATATTATAGCACTGTAGCACTGTCATCCCGTTGTTCATTGATTTGCTCAAGTGGGCACCACAGGTAGCTTGCCAGGCTCTACCATGCAGGAAGGATACTCTTGGTAGCTAGTGGGCTCTCTGGGAGGGACGGAGGAATCAAACCCAGGTCGGCCGAGTGCAAGGCAAATGCCCTATCTGCTGTGTTATTGCTCCAGCTCACACACATATATTAGTGTGCATGTATTTGATCAATTTTAGTAATATATGAACACATCTATTGCATCAGAAACTTATACAATAGTTAGGAAATACAACTTCCATGGAAAATTATAAAACTCTGTTGGCTAGAAGAGGAGTAATGACATGGAGGAAAGAGAAAAGAAAACCTGTGTATCGACACATTAAATGGGTTTATGAAATTCCTTGAATTATTTATTTTATAAATAAAATGAAGAATGTAAATGCATGCAAATAAAGTCACGAACTGAGACTAAATGTGGAAATAAGACAGAAAAGCATAAGTTAATATTTTATTTTTCACACTTAGCCACCAAAGCAGAATGGCAAGCGAGACATGTTTAAAAGGGCTCATGGTTCCTAGTGTGAAGTAGACTGAGGGAAGGACAGAATACAGGAGAGGAGAATGGGAAGAAGCAATCATAATCAGTACATCGACAACTCCTTTATCTTTGAGTCATTTTTGATAACTATCTTCTCTTTTATGGAGTTAAAAATCACAATTGTTACTCTCATGCAGCCTCGTAATGCCAAGGAGATCATAATTTCAAAGGAATAAAACTCAATAAAGTTTACTTTCTTCTTCAATGATTAAATTGTGTCCACACAATTTAATTGTGTAGTAAATGGCTGTTCAATTATTCTGTGAATTTGCATTTTATAGATCAGCCACTTAAAAACTTTCCTTTTAAAAATGTATAACAAATTAACTCAGTCATCTAGGAGAAAGGATAACTTTCTCAACAAAATCCTAAGAAAACTAACTTAGAGTATAGATAAAAGAGCAGTTGTTCTGGTTGACAGTTTTGAAAGTCCGGGGGACTTGCCTTTTCTTTCTCCCCTCTCCAAGGTGGGTTATGTGTCAGTGGCTTTCAGCCACATTCTAGAGCTCTATGAGGCTCATTTTGAAAACCACCATGAAAAATCAGTGAACAGGAGAACTGAAGTAATTAATCTTCAAGTACTTATTTTTGTTTTGTGTTCCTTTATAATGCATAATCTAAATTTGTGGCTTTTAATTTTTTTGGGGGGGTTCCTTCCAAGTGGTGTACACTGTAATATTTAGGAGGCCATATGCTTATGGGTACTGAGACAGAATAGACCCTAACTTTGGTACTATCTCCCCTGACCCTAGTTTTCAATCTTTTCACAGCTGTGGGCCAGAGAGGTCCAAGGTTTATAAACTAATGGTTAATAATCAACTTCTTAGGGACTGAGTGATAGCACAGCAGGTAGGGCATTTGCCTTTCTTGTCCAACCCAGGTTTGATTCCTCTGACCCTCTCAGAGAGTCCAGTGCTATAGTGCTACAGTGCTTAGGCGAATGGTGTTCACTTTTTAATTTGAGGATCAGCAGTATTCTTCAGATTGAAAGTTAAAAAATAATAATTTGTGTCTTCTTCCCTCTTTGTATAGACAAAATTGACTAGCTGATTCAGGAGACCAGTGGGAGTACTAATTACTTTGTGGTCTGTAGGCCACTTGCATTTTCCTATTTTTCCATTGACTGGGTAGTGAAGGGAAGAGTGAAGAAATTACATGCACATACATGCAAATTTTTCTCGTATTTCCTCTCTGCCTACAATATTGTTCATTGTCTTTCAATAAATTGCAGAAAATTATTCAGCATTCAAACCAATAATTCTTTCTATGAATCTTCTCCTTACCCTACTAGAGAAATAATTCCTTTCTCTACATCACTAAAACCTGTTTTGTAGGCTACCATATTGCATTAAAGGATGATGAGTTATAAATCTATTCTACCTATTTATTTGGACTGGAGCCACAGCACGGCGGGTAGGGCATTTGCCTTGCACTGGGCTGACCAGGATTTGATTCCCCTGTCCCTCTCAGAGAGCCCGGCAAGCTACCGAGAGTATCTCGTCCACATGGCAGAGCCTGACAAGCTACCTGGGGCATATTCATTTCTATAACCCTAGTATCTAGCACCTGGAACACAGCAAGCACAGCTCAACAAATATGTGCAAACATGCTATTCCATCTTACACAGGGCTTGCACATCCAGGACACATGATGAATTTCATCCCTAGTGGTATTTATCTGCAATATATTTTGGAAGCCACCTAAGCCATGTCATGGAAAGCATGCTGGTTCATCATCAACTTTGCTTCATTTATATCCCTAGCTGTCAAGATTGTACTTTTTGGAGGTCTGCACAAACAAAGAAAGCATTATTGGAATTTCAGTTATGTCTTGTTTTGTTTTTTTTTTTGTTTGTTTGTTTGTTTTGACTGCACTAGCTATACTCAGGTCTTATTCCTGATTCTGTGTTCAGACGTCACTCCTGGGCCCAGAAATCAATTGGGATGCCATGAATTGAACCTGTGTTGGTCATGTAGAAGACAAGTACCCTCGCTGTTGTGCTATCTCTTCAGCCCCAGTCTTGTTTATTTTTACGAGAGATACAGTCTCTTTAATATCTTCAAGGAAAAAGGTTATTATTGTGATGCACATAAATAGGTTCAGGAACAAGAGAAAGTGCAGGGCACGTACTATTCTATAATATGTACTATTTCATTATTTATTTCTATGATACTTCATGGCTTCTAACTGCACTTCTGCTCCATTTTGCTCTCTTAACTAGGTTCCTTTGTTTACTTTCATTTTTGCTTCCTGTAACTCTAGCTTGCATGTTGGCTATCAAAGCCCTGATTTGCTTCAGGAAATTTTCCTTTTTTAAAATTCATCTTTCTTTAATAAACTCACTTATTGAATAAAAGCCTACATACAAAAATGTACAACATTTCAGTTGCATATTCAGTTATTTTTTCCAAAGTGAAAATACTCCGGTTATTATCACCCAGATGAAGAAATACATTAGCATCACACTGGACGCTTTTTTCCCCAGCTCCCTCTCCCAAACACTAACCCATCTCCAAAGGAAATAATAACTTGGTTTTTAATACCATAGATTTAGTTTTTCTGCTTTACCATTTATAAAAATGCAGTATCTACTCTTTTGAATCCAAATTATTAATATTCAGCAGTATATTTGTGATATTCATTGATGCTCTTAGGTATAACAATGGTTTATTTAATCTTATCATGATATCACTATTGCTTGTATGAGTATGTAATATCATATTTAGTTACTCTAATTGATAATAAATTGAAATATTGCTGCTAAATATATGTATTTGATATAGTTGTGCAAGCATTTTTTTGTATATAAACTTGAATGCTTTTGAATTTATGTGTTACACATGTAAGCTTTACTTTGGCAGATGCCGCGTCCCATGCGGCCAACTTGAACCTTGGCTGGAGAGAGGGAATGAGATTTGAGTGGGCTAGGGAGGACTGCATGCAATATACGGCACACAGCAAGTTTATTGAAATCCAAGATGGTGTATATAGTCTTATTTTAGCAATGATCAGCAGGTTACATAAGCGGCATAACCAATATTAATCAAGTGGTGCGAGCAACTTTATTTTTGTCAATATTACTTGTTTTTCGGTTCCTTCTTGCTATTTCGGTTCCTTATCTCAGCCTTGAGAAATATGAGAAAGAAGATGTGGCCTTGAGCATGGCCAAGGCGGATATGAGTTAATCCTCCCTTCAGCCTCCTCTGGAGTCCAGCTGCCAGAGCATGGTGGCCTTTCAACTTTTCACTCGAGGCAGGTCGCCAGAGCATGGTGGCCCTTCAGTCACCTGTCAAGGTCGGCTGTCAGGAGATGACTCGCTCTCATACCAAGTTTCTCCATGTTCGTTCCTGTTTACAGGAACTAAGGCAGAGAGTGCTAGGCACCCTCCATACCCAGTCCCTGTTTACAGGGCAGAGGCAGGGGGTGCCTAGGCCCGTCCCCACCAGGCAGATACTTTGAACTTTTCAGATTGCCTCAAATTATGCTCCTTACACCCCCACAGTGTAGATTCATATATGTACTACATGCTCTATAATCTGAACAGCTGATATTATCATTTGTTTTAAGACATCCCCATCAATGTGTAAAAGCATCTCACTATAGTTTGAATCTCTGGTCCCTAAATGACCTGTGAATTTTGATGTTTTTTCATGTTTGATGCTATTTGAGTAGTGTAGTTTGGTACATGGTAGTTTGTCTGGGTCATTCCTGGATCTATCTCCTTGTTGTGGGGTAACTGAGAGTATGGACTTTTTTGGTTTTCCACATTGGATGTCTAAAATGACTTCTCTACTGAGCACAGGTTTTTTAGTGAAGTACCTTTGAAAAATTTTTTTGTTGTTGTTTGGTTGTTTTGGGTCACACTTGGTGATGCGCAGGGGTTATTCTTGGCTCTGCACACAGGAATTACTCCTGGCTGTGCTCAGGGGACCATACGGGATGCTGGGGATTGAACCTGGTTTGGCCATGTGCAAGGCATACATTATGATATATTCTCCTCTGTGGCTTGTAAGGGATTTCTTAGTTTATTATTTTTAATTCTGTGTCTCACACTTACATAAATGTCTCTCAGTTATTTTCCAGGTTAGCTAATAAAAAAAAAATCTCAATGCCTTTATCTTTTCAAGTATATAAGGTCATGCCTATAGCTCTGGCCAGAGAATTTTCTGGCTTTCATTTTCTTTCTCTGTGGTGCTCTGCCTCCCCTTCCTCCCCTTCTCCTCTTCTTTATTCTCTGTGCCTTCTCTCCTAGCCTTTATCTATGCATGAAGGAAACATAGGTCATTGGATCTACAAGCTCTTTAGGGAGCTTGTAGAAAAGCACATAGCACATAGCACATAGCACAAAAGCAAAGCACATAGCACATAGCACTGTAGCACATAGAATCGTAACTTAGCACATAGCACTGTAGCACTGTCGTCCCATTGTTCATTGATTTGCTCAAGCAGGCACCAGTAATATCTCCATTGTGAGACTTGTTACTGTTTTTGGCATATCGAATATGCCACAGGTAGTTTGCCAGGCTCTGCGGTGCACAGGAGGGATACTTTCGGTAGCTTGCCGGGCTCTCTGAAAGGGACGAAAGAATCACATATAAAAGAGTACATGTTTAAAAGACCTAAAAGTCTAGGGTTAGGTAAAACTAGGGAGACATGGACTCTAGGAATTTTTAAAATTGAAAATAAGGAAGAAATGTTTTTTATAAAAAAGTTACCAGGAATTAATTCTTTCAAGAACCGTTGTAGAATAGCTAACTTTAATCAAATCTCTCATGCAGCTGCTTGATGGAAGACATTTAGTTATGCTTGAAGTAAAAGATTTGAAATTTTAGTTGTTCATTCATTAGAAACAGACTCCTGCAATTTAGGGAGCAAAAACAAGTAGCACATAATCAGCCTTCAAGTATTTTCTTCTGTCTCCTTGTTATGCACTGGTAAAACCAGGCCAGTCAATGACATGTCACCCTAATTGATTTTAATTAGTGTTCCACAAAAGAAACTAGATAAAGGATTACATTGAGTGCATGTACCCAGGTGAAATCTCTGAGCATTGTTCAATTTGGGTTCTTTAGGATATCAATAGCAAATAAAGATGGATTATTTATTTGAACAGCTTTGATAAAAAACGTGGCTAAACTTTGCACTTTAAAATATATTCATTAAGCTGTCTTCAAGCATTTGCAAGTTGGGTAATTGTTATCTATGAATAAATGGAGGACAAATGATTTTTTTTTGTTTTTCATCATAAATTTTGTTTTTCATCATAAATGTTATGAATGGCAATTTCTTTCTTTGTACAAGCTCCTTCATCTGGAAAATTCTTACTAATCACTCAAGATTCAGGAAGTCTTAGACTTTTTTTCATTTATTCCAGAATTAAATATTATGATTCCAGACTCCATTGTTTAACCATTATTACTCGTTTACTAGACTATGCCAGGTATAGTGATGGGTACCTAATAGTAAAGAATATGATCATGATTCCTGCTCTGGTTACATGTAGCTTGCTCAGTTATAAGCAATATTTTATGGTTAAAATCATATTTATAGAAATATCTCTGCATGTAGTACAGAAAGTTTTGAAGATGAAAGCTATATATACTCATGTACAGTAAGCAGTCTAGGATGGTGCTGGCACTCAAACATTTATTGAGTCGATATGTATTGATTCTGGGTAGTTTTACAATCAACTGTGGTGTGTGTGTGTCTATGTGTGTTACCCATTAAGACATTTTAATTTTTTTTTTTTGCTAGGAACTCTCTCAACAATGCTCAGGAGGCCCTTAGGTCCCTCTTGAGAGCTTTTTACCAATCCTATGGAGGATTAGTAGGATGTTCATGGGACCATATATGCCTGAGATCCAACCATGGTCACCCACAATCAAGGTATGTGTTTTAATCTCTATAATAACTCTCTGGCACCTTTTAATGTTTTTCTTTCACTCTATTCTTCAAGCAATTCTATTTTAGGTTTCAAATCAGACTGAGATTATATTGAAAGAAAAAGAAACAAATTCTATTCTTGTTAGAGATTTAGAGCTACATGTCATTTTAGATTGAGTGTCATTCTTCAGAACTGTGTAAGAAAGGATTCTAAGTTGTCATTACACAGGAACAAGAGTGCAGTGATTGATTAATTGTGTCTGCCAAGATTCGAAGAAGGAAAAAGAAAGCATGAATATCGTGTGTTTGTCATCTATGTTTTATGTTTTGAGTTCCAGACTTGAGAAGCAAAGAAAGAGATTTGAGAAGATTATACATTTGGAGTTAATATGGATGAAAACAAATTGGGTTGGCCAAATTCACTATAACATGCTTTTGGTAAGATAATTGGAGATATTCAAGTCAGAAAACCAAACTGCTATTTATTATTTGTCGTAAATTAATGTTTTAGAAATTTCACTTATAAATGAATTTAATATGTAATTTCCCTCTTGTGAATTCACATATCCACTGTCCCCATAATAAATGGTACTCCAATTTCCATTAAGACATGAAGTTAATATAATGCCTACCACCATAGAATGCTTAATTTTGACACTGGAGTTTGAAGTTGTAATTACTGAGCATAAAAGATTTGAAATAGGAGTTGGAAAGTCAGATCTCAGTTTGAATTATGTCCTTTACTTCTTGGATAACTTCAAGAACTTCCATGTGTTTTTATGCACTTTAGTTTCTTCACTTCATATTTAGGTGTTTGGATCATAAGGAAAGGATGAGATCCTTGAAGACAGGATGTGTATGTAATTTATCTTCCTATCTCTTCTTATCCTTATAAATATATCTAATACTTAATAGATATGGGCTGGAGCAATAGCACAACGGGGAGGGCGTTTGCCTTGCACGCAGCAGACCCGGGTTCTATTCCTCTGCCCCTCTCCGAGAGCCCAGCAAGCTACCAAGAGTATCTTGCCCACACGGCAGAGCCTGGCAAGCTACCCGTGGCATATTCGATATGCCCAAAACAGTCTCATTCTCACAATGGAGACGTTACTGGTGCCCGCTTGAGAAAATCAATAAGCAACAGGATGACAGTGATACAGTGATATTTAATAGATTGAATCAAGAAAGCAAATGGTTTCCTGGAAGGAGGACTCCAGAAGAATTCATGAGGACCAGTTCTGAGTGAACATCATTCTTGTAATTAACATCAGTTTGGAACCTGATGGTAGCAACTGAATCAGTGTTTCAAGACATTATGTAGTGTGGAGAGCCTCCACAGGACCAAGTGCTTCGTAAACAACACCTGTTCTTGTTAATTTCACCGTGCTTTGAAAAACAGGATGTCCTGTCACGCCCACAAGGTGTAACTAGCCTATCAGCTGTACACACTTGGGCGTAAACAAATAGCGAGAGGTATATAAGGAGGGAAGCTGCCTAGCTAGTGGGTTCCGCCCTGGTTACTCTTCCTTCGTTCATCCTCTTTTCCGTTTGCATGAGAAGGTTTCTTAATAAATCGCTGCAAGAAGAATCTCCGGGTTGCGTGTTATTTTACAATGTAGTATCTGCTTCCCTTGGCGTGATTATGGGCTGTGGGCATTTCCATTTTAATAGAAGTAAAGAGTTATAGCATGTAAAGAAAACCCTAGCGAAGATGTTTAATTACTTTGGTGTCTTTCATGTCCTTTCTGACAAGGAAAATAGGGGAATAAGTTGATAATGGTTCAAACAAAAACTATCCTTTTTTTTAACCTACTTTGTTGTCAATGCTGTTACTGCCTCATCTCACTGCAGTGCAGGAAAGAATGAATTCAGATCCTTATGTAATGATCAGAGGCCCTAATTTTAAGTCTGGTAATGTGCATAGATAGAGATTAAATTTTAATAACCCTCTAGTGGGTCACTAGTGGCATTCATTTCTCTATATAGACATAGTGTTGCTCTCAAGCATCCTAACAATTTCCTGAATACCATCAATGAGTTTTCTTTGTTCATGGTGGAGGCAGATGGATTTTGGTTTTAAATTACAGATTACCAGGTCTATCCATCAAAGAATCGGATGTAATAGGTATAGAAGAAAGGTTTGGTTGACTATTTTTCTAATTCTGATAACCAGTCCGGTTTAGAATCCACTGATGTAATAAGTGGTCAAATGTTGATGTAAAGGTCAACATGTCGAAGCATGCCATTCAAGGCCTTCTGTGACATTCCTTTAGTCCCCTCATCTTTCCAGCTTATTTTTAACCACTCTTCTTTTGCCATCATCTCCTTTACTATGCAACAAATCCCTAAGTTCCACATGTGACAGGGTCCCTACACCCACATGCTTTTGCTCATCCTATGCCCTGTGCCTACAGAGTATATATGTTTGCACAGATGCCTGGTGGGAGAATTTAACCTCCTCTAAAGGCAAGTTTAGCCTGTACCTTCCTTCTCTGAATTCCTTGGTAACTGCCCTTCCGCTTCAGAATTAACTGATCTTTCTTCTGAGTTCGCATAATGCCTTGAACATTTTGTTGCTATTATAGCTACAGTGACATATTCTCTAATCCTAAAATTGGTACAAACAGCCGAATGGTGGGATAGAGAATTTTAAATAGAACAAAGTATTTAAGATTATTTTTATGCTTAATTAAAAAATTTCTTAACCAGGATAAAAATAACACACATTAAATCAAATAATACAGAAGGGAGCTTAGGATAAAAAATAAAACCCTCATTCCCTGCTCTCTAGACCAGTCCTAATATCAGTAGTTTAAAAATAAAAAAATTTTCTTATCAAATATATCCAATTTAGTAGACTCAAAGGAGTTGTGAAAAGTAGTCCTTTCTCTTAGTATTCATTCATTTTATTTTAATCAACAGACCTATGCTGTTATTTAGTTTCTTGAATTATTTTTCTTGGTGAGTCTATATGTTTTTATTATATATCCAAACAAACAGGTTCACGTACATAAACACAGTCATGCATATACTAAATCATACTGTATACATGTTATTCCTTCTTTTTCTGCTTAACATTATACTTGGATATTTATTCCATATTTGTACATAAAATTTTCATTCTTTTACTGGTTTTATTGTTATTAGTTGTACTAAAATTGACTTTTTCTACTGATAAAAATTTAAGTCACAGTTTAAATTTTGCAATGCAAATGATTCAGTGGTATATCTATACAACTTTTAATGTATAAGAATACCTGTAGGATAAATTACAAAGCATGGAATTGATGGATGAACAATTTTATAATCAATATTTTCAAGCTGCTTTTGAAATCCCAATAACTTTGCCCCTTGCAAACATACTTGTCAAATATTATATCATTATGTAAGTTTTAACACAGACCTATATTAAGAGTGGTATCTTCTTATAACTTTAATTTATGTGCACTTTTTTATTTAGTTAAAATTCACTTATATTTTTCTTGATGTGATCTTTGTTTTCTTCTTTATGATGCATTTAAAATGTATAAAAATGTATAAAAATATTGGTTTGCTAACCTTCATATTGCACTTAGATATAAGTAATCATTTTTTAAAATTACCGCTGAAATTTTAAAATATATTTTTCTTTAAAGCTTTCAAGATCTAATATTGCTGCTTTAATATTTTCTCTGTCTGGAATTTCCTATGTGGTAAGGAATGAGGTAGGAATCAACATAATAATTTTTGCCCCATAACACTATGTTGCATAAGAAATTTAATAATTCATTTCCTGACCTCTTGTGTAAAGTCTATGTCATATACATATTAGTTTAATACTTAAGAATTCTGTTGTAATATTTTTACAATTTGTGTGACATGATATTGTGCTCTCATTTTTTTAAAAAGATTTTATAAAATACTTTAGTGTCTGATTAGAGTAGTTATTATTGCTCTTCATTTTTGGAATATGATAGAAATATGTCTTTGCATATAGATTCATAACCAGAGTGCCTCTTTGCAGTTTTGGTAGCATTGTAATTAGAAATTTTTACCTAGAATACAGTATCTTAATATAAAATTTGGAATAGCTAATATATTATATGTTGTGCGTTTTAATATTCAAGAATACATAGTATTTCTTTTTACAATATAAAAAGACATATAAAGTCATAAGAAGGATATGTGGTATCCTTTTTTAGATTAAATAAACAAGCATTTTAATTTTTATGTATATATGACTTCCAGGAGTGTTAGAAGTTTTTTTATGTAAATTTTACAAATTTCTTTTGTTTTTAAGCCACACCTAGCAGTGCATAGGATTTATTTCAGGCTCTGTATTCAGGAATTACTCCTGGTGGTGCTCAGGGACCACATGGGGTACTGGACAGTGAATCTGGGTGAGCCTCATGCAAGGCTCACCCCTATGTTATCTCTCTGGCCCCAGGTTATTATGAAATCTATTTTTATGATTTTAATTTTTTTCTCATGATCCCTGGTTCAGGTTTCAAAATTTATTTTTATTAGCAAAGAACTCAAAATACTTACATCATGCCCCAATATCTTTGTCCCTTGCAAATTTTTGCAGGTATAGTTTCTATATTATCATGGTAGCATTGTTTATTTTTAGAGCTGCATTGAAAATGATTTAATATTTCTTTTTATCAATTATTTCTAAACGGTCTTATCAAGTCCCCTTTTTGTTTTAAGGATTTCCCATTTCTCTCTGGAAACAGACATTGAAAATATGCTCACTTCAGAGTTGAATCTCTTGCTCTATTGTCTATCAGCTTATAGCTAGAAAGTTGGGTTTTTAACTTTCAAGGGGCAAGACATTCAGCAGATCTATTGGTTTCTCATTGGAATTCTAGCCATGCCATTTTGATTCAATCACACATCAGTGAAGAATGAGAAGGGATTATCTAGTGAGAAACTCATGGAAGGATTGATGTTATTACAAGGATAGGCTGCTCCTTGTTGTTTGTACACGAAAGCTGGGGGAAACAATGTCAATCCTTTCCTTGAGGCAACTTTGGCTCCATTGAGAAGCAGGAATTACAAAAAGGAAGAGAAAAATGACAGAGAAATGTATTCTTTGCTCTGAAACTTTCAATGATTTATTGTCATCTAGATTTGATTCCAGATTTATATTTGTACCTTCTCATTTTTGGCCTTGGGCTCTGCAGAAAGACTTATGATTCCAATGGAGAGCAATCGCCTCAGATTCATTTAGAGTTATGGTTAAATTTATTGGAGAAGTTTATGTTTTACTTACCAGAGAGCAATTTGATTTTCTTGGTCTGGAACCGTTCTCAAGGGAACACAAATTTTTTCATAGATCAAAATCAAACCCAGTAGTCTAAAATTTATGGAGAATGTATTTTTTTTTTTTTTAAGAAATCTGTTTTCAACTCCTTTAATTCATTATCCCTCCATGTTATTTTCTAGCCTTGTTCACATATAGATCTATATTAAGGAAGTATAAAGTATAGTCATCTTTATTTATTTTATACTATTCACAAGCACTTTCACTGATTAAATTTAATTTTAATTTTTAGTTGCTACCCAAACTCCATTAAGCTACTGTGACATAATTGTATCATCTTCCTAAAAATCAGCTTTTTAAGTTAGTTTTATCTATTTTTTTTTGCTTCTTTGCTCACACCTAATACCATGGTAAATATCTCTATACCTTAATATATTTAAGATAACATATTTTAAGTAGGATTTCTGATCCAAGAAACATGAATAGTATCAGCCTTCTTGGTATAGTTTGTCAAATTTCTTTAAGTTTTCCAACTATGTAGGTATCTCAAGAATGAAATGGAGCTATTTTCCCTTATTCTTAGCAATAATTATTACTATTAAACCCTAGTTTCCTAACCAGTGCCTCATTGTTTTCACATTTGCCCTTCTATAATCTTAATTTTTACTTGAATTACTATTAGATAACAGTTACAAAGCTTTCATATTTTAGTTTCAGTCATACAATGATTGAACACCCAATCCCTCCACCAGTACACATTTTCCACCACCAATGTCCCCAGTATCTCCCCCCTCCATCCCACTCCTACGCCTGCCTCTATGGCAGACAATTTCCCCCATACTCTCTCTCTACTTTGGGGCATTATGGTTTGCAATACAGAAACTGAGAGATTATCACGTTTGGTTCTTTATCTACTTTCAGCACACATACACCATCTCAAACAATCCCTCCAACCATCATTGACTGAGTGACCCCTTCTTTATCCCAACTGCTTTCTACTTGAGCTCGTGAGGCAGGCCTCCAACCATGGAGCCATCATCCTGGCCCTTGTCTCTACTGTTCCTGGAGTGTCAGTTTCATATTATGTTGTTTTATATTCCACAAATGAGTGCAGTCATTCTATGTCTGTCCTTCTCTTTTTTATTCATTTCACTTAGCACAACACTCTCCATGACCATCCACTTATAAGCAAATTTCATGACTTCATCTGTTCTAAGAGTTGCATTGTATTCCATTGTGTATACGTACCAAAGTTTCTTTAACCAGTGGTCTATTCTTGGGCACTCGGGTTGTTTCCAGATTCTGGCTATTGTGAACAGTGCTGCAATAAATATATAGGTGCAGATGTCTTTTCTACTGTGCTTTTTTGCACCCTTGGTATATGCTCCCAGAAGTGGTGTTGCGGGGTCACATGGAAGCTCAATTTTTAGTTTTTGGAAGGAATACCCATGTTGTTTTTTAAAAAGGCTGAACCAGTTGGCATTCCCACCAACAATGAAAGAGAGTCCCTTTCTCCTCACACCCTTGCCAGCACTGATTGTTCTTGTTCTTTTTGATGTGTCTTTGTGGTGTGAAATAATCTCATTTTTAAAAATTTGAATCTCTGATGATTAGAGATGTAGAGCATTTTTTAAATGTTCCTTTTAGCTGTTTGTAGTTCTTTTATGAGGAAACTTCTGTTCATTTCTTCTCCCCATTTTTTGATGTGGTTGGAGCTTTTTATCTTGTACAATTCTACTAGTGTCTTGTGTATCCTGGACACTAGACCCTTCTCAGATGGGTATTGGGTAAATATTCTTTCCCATTTCATGGGCTCTCTCTATATTTTGGTCACTGTTTCTTTTTTTTTAGCTTTTTGGGTCACACTGGGAGATGCACAGGGGGTACTCCTGGCTCATGTACTAAGGAATTACTGCTGGTGGTGCTTGGGGGACCATATGGGAATTGAACTTGGGTTGACCACGTGCAAGGCAAACACCCTACCTGCTGTGCTATCATTCCAGCCCTGGTCACTGTTTCTTTTGAGGTGCAGAAGCTTCTTAGTTTAATGTAGTCACATTTATTTATCTTTGTTTCCACTTGCTTGGTTAGTGGTATTTCATCTTTAAAGATGTTTTTAACTTCAATGTCATGGAGGGTTCTGCCTACATTTTCCTCCATGTACTTTATGAATCAGGTCTGATATTGAGGTCTTTAATCCACTTTGGTCTGACTTTTGTATCTGGCATTAGACAGAGGTCAAAGTTTATTTATTTTTTGCAGGCAGCTGTCCAATTTTCCCAGCACCATTTGTTGAAGAGTCTTTCCTTGTTCCACTTCACAGTTCTTGCTCCTTTATCAAAGATTAAGTAATCATATATGTGAGAGTCTGTAACAGAATATTCAACTCTGTTCCATTTGCCTGTGGATGTATTTCTAGTACAATACCATGCTTTTTTAATTACTAATGCTTTGAAATACAGTTTGAAGTTGGGAAGGTGATGCCACCCATCTTCTTTTTCCAAAGGATTGCTTTAGCTATTTTGTGAGGTTTATTGTTTCATATGAATTTCAGGAGTGTTTTGTCTATTTCTTTGAAAAATGTCATGGGTATCCTGATAGGGACTACATTAAATCTGTACAATGCTTTGGGCAGTATTGCCATTTTGATAATCTTAATCCTCCAAATCCATGATCAGGGGATGTGTTTCTATTTCTTAGTGTCCTCTTTTATTTCTTGAAGTAGTATTTTGTAATTTTCTTTGTATAGATCCTTTACTTCTTTAGTTAAGCTAACTCTGAGGTACTTGATTTTCTGAAGCACTATTGTGAATGGAATCAATTATTTTTTAATATCTCTTTCTTCTCTTTCATTTTTTGTATATAGAAAACCAATGGCCTTTTGAATATTGATTTTGTATTTTTCCACTTTACCATACAAGTCTATTGTTTGTAGGATTTTTTTTGTAGAGTCTTTAGGATTTTCAAAGTATAGTATCATATTGTCCTCAAATAGTGATAGCTTGATCTCTTCCTTTCCTATCTGTATGTCCTTTATATCTTTTTCTTGTCTAACTGGTATGGCCAGAACTTCCAGTATTGAACAGGAGTGGCGAGAGTGGGCAACATTGTCTTGTCTACAGTCTTAGAGGGAAGGCATTTAGTTTGTCCCCATTGAGAATGATGCTTGCCATGGCCTTGTGGTAGGAAGTTGAGGAAATTTCCTTCAATGCCCATTTTGCTGAGAGTTTTCATCATAGACAGGTGATGGATCTTGTCAAATGCTTTCTCTGAATGTTTGATATGATCAAAGTTTGATATGATCATATGGTTTTTATCTTTTCTGTCATTGATATGACGGATTATGTTTATTGACTTGTGCATGTTAAAACCATACTTTCATCCCTAGGATGAATCCTACTTGGTCATGGTGTATGAACTTTTTGATGAGTCATTGGATTATGCTTGCTATAATTTTGTTGAGGATCTTTGAGTCTGTGTTCATCAGGGATATTGGCCCGTAATTCTCTTTCTTTGTGGTATCTCTGATTTTGGTATCAGGGTGTATTTGCTTCATAGAAGCTGTTTGGAAGTGTTTTTGATTCTGCAATTTCCTGGAAAAGCTTGAAAAGGACTGGGAGTAAGTACTCTTTGAAGACTTGGAATAATTCACCAGTGAGTCCATCTGGGCCAGGAATTTTATTTTTGGAGAGACTTTTTATTTCTGTTTCAATTTCCTCGATGGTGAAATGTCTGTTCAGGTACTCCAGGTCTTTTTGGTTCAGCCTCAGGAGGCTATAGGAATCCAGGAACTTATCCATTTCCTCAAAGTTTTCTTGTTTCATGGCATGAAGATTCTCAAAGTAATCTCTGATAATCCTTTGAATTTCTGTAGTTTTTGTTGTAATGTCCCCTTTTCATTTCTTACTCTATTAATTAAGGTTTATTTTCTCTCCCTTTCTTTGTGATTCTTGCTAGAGGTTTATCAATCTTGTTTATTTTCTCAAAGAACCAGCTCTTGGTCTTATTGATAATCTTTTGGGTTTTTTTGGGGGGGGGCATCCATCTCATTAATTTCTGCTCTGAATTTTAATATTTCCTTCCTCCTGCATAAGTTGGGCTCCTTTTGTTGGTGATTCTCCAAAATATTAAGCTCTGAATTAGGTTACCTATGTGGGCTCTCTCTTCCTTCCTGAGGAATGCTTGTAGAGCTATAAACTTTCCTCTTTACATAGCTTTTGCCGTGTCCCATAAGTTCTGGTAATTCATGTCTTTGTTTTCATTTCTTTCCAGGAATCTTTTGATTTCCTCTTTGATTTACTTTCTATACCACTCATTTTTCAGTAGTAAGATGTTTAATTTTCAGGTGTTTGGTTTGATTCTCTGTTTGTATGTGATTCACTTTTATTTTCAGTGCATCATGGTCTGAGAAGATTGTTGATACAATTTTCTATCTCCTCAATTTTATGGAGGTATACTCTGTGGTCCAGCATGTGATCTGTCTTGGAGAATGTCCCATGCACAGTGAGAAGAGTGTGTACTCAGCTTTTTTAGGATGAAGTGTCCTGTATATATCTACTAAGCCCCTCTTTTTTTCCCATTTCTTCCCTCACATAAAGTATGTCCTTGCCAACCTTGAGTCTGGCTGATCTATTGAGAGGTGATAAAGCACTGTTCAAATGTCCCACTAGTACTATGTTGCTATCTTTGTCTTTCTTAAAGCCCATGAGTAGTTGTTTTTAGTGTTTTACTGGTCCCTTATGAGGTACACATACATTTAGGAGTGTAACTTTTTCCTGATGTATAGATCCCTTAATCAATAAGAAATGGCCAGGAGTATGGTGCTGCCAATAGATCAACCTGTACTTGCGGAGCTAGTACATCAGCAGCCTGATGGTGTTTTCAGGTTTCCTGGAACCCCAAAATTGCCACTGTGCCTTTGGCTGGAACCCAACAACTTGGGGCCAAGTTTACAAAAATTAAACGACCGAAATTTAGGTATTTGGGAGCCATGTCCACAAACCACCTCTGGCTCTCGCCTTGTCTTAAAAGACACTTTCACCGGGTTTCTAATCTCTAATTGGAGTTTTTTGGGTCCTTCTGCCTGAGACAGGGGTGAAGGTTATCTTCTCTGCATGCTGAGGGGCCCACAAATATCCAAATGCAGCTCTGTCTGTTTATTGGAAGCCATTCCCAGCAAGCTTCTGACCTGTTATTGGAGGTCTTTGGGTCTTTACAGCTGGAGACCAGGTCTAGAGGTACTTCCTCTGTGTCACGAGGGTCCCACTAAATTCCAAACACAGCCTTCTCTGTGTCTATGGTAGCCATTCCACCCAGCTTCTGACTTATAAATGTCGATTTTTGGGCCCTTGCAGCTGGGGACTGGGATTAGGGCTATCTACACTGTGTCCAAAAGGCCCCATAAGCCACACCCAGTGAGATTCTACTGTAATTGGATTTTTGTCAGTCCTAGCAGCTGGAGATGGGGTTGTGGCTATCTCCTCTGGGCCCTAGGGATCCCACGGATTTCCAAATGAAACACTGACTGCAGTTCCAAAAGACTCTCCCAGTGGAATTCTGTCCAGAATCTAGAATTTTGTGGGTACCTGCAACTGGAGACCAGGGATCAGGTTCTCTCCTCTAGGTCCCCAGGGTTCCATGGAGTTCCAAACACAGCTCTGTCCATGGCTATGGAAGCCACTCTCAATAGACTTCTGCACCGTAATTGGAGTTTTTAGGTCCTTCCAGTTGGCAACCAGGGTTAGGGCTTTCTTCTCTGGGTCCCGATGGTCAAAGGAGTTCCAAAACGCAGCCCTCCCCACGTCTTTGGAAGAAACTCCCCACAAGGTTTCTGTCCTATAATTGGAGTTCTTTGGGTCCTTGCAGCTGGAAACTGGGGTTAGGGCTATCTTCTCTAGTTCCCAAGTGCTCAGTGGAGTTCCAAACACAGCCTTGGGCACAGCTCTGGAAGCCACTCAAAATGGGCTTCTGACCTGTAATTGGAGTTTTTAAGGTCCTGGCAGCTGGAGACTGTGGTTTAGGGCTCTCTCCTCTGGGTCCCATGGAGTTCAAAACGCAACCCCCGCTTTGGCTCTGGAAGCCACTCCCACCAGGCTTCTGACCTGTGATTGGAGTTCCTTAGGTCCTTGCAGCTGGAGATCAGGGTTACAGTTATCTCCTCTGGGTGCGGTGGTCCCACGGGGTTCCGAATGCAGCTATATCTGAGGCTCACTGACCTGTTACTTGAGATTTTTGGGTCCTGCTAACGGAGACTGGAGTAGGTGTATTTCCTCTGGGTCCTGAGGTTTGCACGAAGTTCCATAGTGTGATCCAGCTCCAGAAACCACTCCAAGTGGGCTTCCAACATGTAATTGGAGTTTATTGGGTCCTTGCAGATGGACACCAGTGTTAGGGCTATATCGCTATATCCTCCAGGAACCAAGGCTCCTGCTGAGTTCTAAACGTAGACCCCAGCATGACTTTTAATCCACTCCCACCGTTTTCTGACTTGTAATTGTAGTGATTTTTGGTCCGTGCTCCTGAAGACCGGGGTTAGGGCTATGCCCTCTGGGACACCAGCGGAGTTGCAAACGCACCACTGTCGCAGCTCTGGAAGCCACTCAAACCGGCCTTCTGCTCCATAATTGGAGTTTTTTGGGTCAATGCAGCTAGAGGCTGGGATTAAGACCATCTCCTCTGATCCAGAGGGTCGCACAGAGTTCTAAATGAGCTCTGGTTTCGGCTCCAGAAGTCACTGATTGTGGGCTTCTGACCTGTAAGTGAAGATTTTTTAGGTCCTTGCCTTTCAAGAAAAGGTTTTGGGTTTTGAGCATCTAACAGAGCTCCAAATGTAGTCAAGGCTGCAGCTCTGGAAGCCACTTCCACAGGGCTTGTGACCTGCAGTTGGAGATCTTTGGGTCCTTGAAGCTGGAAATTGAGTTTATGCCTATTTCCTCTGGGTCATGAGTGTCCAGCAGCGTTCTAAACATATCTCTGGCCATGGCTACGGAAGCCTCTCCCAGTGGCTTTCTGAAGTTTAATTGGAGTTTTGTGAATTCTTGCAGCTGGAGTCCAAGGTTAGGGCAATCTCTCCTGGGTACCCAGGGTCGTGAAGTTCCATTCCCAGGTTTGGCCCCAGCTGGAAGCCACCCACAGTCATCTTCTACATGTAATTGGAGTTTTTTGGATCCTGGACATCCGGGTTAAGCTTATCACCTCTGGGTCTCAAGGGTTCCACAGAGTTCAAAACCCATCTTTGTCCACGGCTCATGAAGCCATATCCAGTGGGTTTCTGACAAGTAATTGGAGTGTGTTGGGTCCTTGCGTCTGGAGACTGGGGTTAGGGCTATCTCCTTTGAGTTCTGAAAGTCCCACAGAGTTACTCTTCCTGCACCTCCAGAAGCCACTCCCAGTGGGCTTCTGACTTGATATTGGAATTTTTTTTAGTACTTGCAGTTGGAAACCGGGTTATGCCTGTTTCCTTTGGGTCCCGAGCATCCCACGGAGTTCCAAATGTGGCTCTGGTGGCAGTCTGCAAGCCACTCCCATTGGGCTTCTGACAAGTCTTCCTAGTTTTTTGGGTACTTGCTGCTGGAGACTGGGGTTAGTTGCAAACATAGCTCTGGCCTTGGCTCTGGAAGCCTCACTTCTGACCTATAATTGGAGTTTTTTGGGTCCCTGCAGCTTGAGACTGGGGATAGACTATGGAGTTCCAAGCGCAGCCCTGGATGCATCTCTGTAAGGTACTCCCACAGGGCTTCTGACATATAATTGGAGATTTTTGAGTCCTTGCAGCTGGAAATGGTGATTAGGGCTCTCTCCTCTGAGTCCTGAGAGTCTCACAGAATTCTACACTCAGCCCTGGCCATGGCTCTGGAAGCTACCTCCATTGGGCTTCTGATCTGTAACTTTTCTGGGTCATTGCAGCTGGAGACCAGGATTTGGCTAATCTCCTCTGGGTCCTTAATGTCCAACGGGGTTCCAAACGCATCTCCTGTCGTGGTTATGAAAGCCATTCCCAGTGGGATTCTGAAGGGTAACTGGAGTTTTATTTTTTATTTTTTTGGTTTCTTGTGGCTGGAGACCGGTGTTATGGCTATCTGCTCTGGGTCCCTGCGTCACATGAAGTTCCATACACAGGTGTGGCTGTGACTCCAAAAGCCACTCATAGTGGGTGACTACATATAATTAGAGTTATATGGGTCCTTGAAGTTGGACACCGAGAATAGGGCAATTTCCTCTGTGTCCTGAGGCTCTGGCTGAGTTCCAAATGCAGCCCTGGATGTGGTTCCCAAAGACACTCCCTTGTGTCTTCTGACCTGTAATGGTAGTATTTATGTCCTGGCAGTAGGGGACTGGGACTAGGGCTATCTCATCTGGGTCCCGATGATCCCATGGAGTTCTAAACAGAGCTCTGGCCACGGCTCTGAAAGCTATTCACACCAGGCTTCTGATCTGTAACTGGATATTTTTGGGTCATTGCAGCTAGAGAATGGGGTAAGGGCTATCTCCTCTGAGTTCCGAGGGTCGCACAGAGTTCCAACAAGCTCTGGGCCCGGTTCTGGAAGCCACTGCTTGTGGGCTTCTGACATGTATTTGTAGTTTTTTAGGTCCTTGCAGTGGAAGAACAGGGTTAGAACTAAGTCTTCTGGATCCTGAGCACCCAGTGGAGTTCTAAATGCAGACCTGGTTTGGCTCTGGAAGCACTTCCACCGGGCTTCTGACAAGTAAATGGATTTTTCTTTTTTTCAGTCCTTGCAGCTGTAGATGGAGCTGGTTATGCTAGCTTCTATGGATCAAGAAGGTTTCATGAAGTCCCAAAGGCAGCTCTGACCTTGACTCAGAAGCCCCACCATGCTTCTGACCTGTAATTGGAGTATTTGGGAGCCTTCCTAGAGACCGGGGTTAGGGCTATCTCCTCTGGGTCCTGAGGGTCCCATGGAGTTTTGAAGACAGCTTTGGCCTGGCTCTGGAATCCACTCCCACTGGGCTTCTGACTTGCAATGGGATTTATTTTCGGTCCTTTCAGCTGGAGACCGGGGATAGGGCTATCTCCTCTTTGTCTTGAGCATCCCATGGAGTTCCAAATGCCACAATGCCCTTAGCTCTGGAAGCCATTACCACTGGGTTTCTGACCTGTAAATTGGTTTTTTGGGGTCTTAAAGCTATAGATGTAGCTAGGGCTAACTTCTCTGGCTAACTCCCAGGATCCACGGAGTGCCAAACACAGCCCTGGCCATGTCTCTGGAAGCCACTCCCACTGGGATTCTGACTGTAATTGGAGTTTTTTGGGTCCTGCATTTGGATGCATTAGCTAGGGCTATCTCCTCTGGGTCTCGAGGACCCCACGTACTACCAAACATCACCCTGGTCACAGCTCTGGTAGCCATTCCCACTTGGATTCTGACCTGTAATTGGAATTTTTTAGGTCCTTGCAGCTGGAAACCAGGGTCAGTGCTATCTTCCCTCGGTCCGGGGGTTCCCACGGATTTCCAATTGCAGCTACTATCTTGGCTCTGGAAGCCACTACCACTGGGCTTCAAACCTGTAATTGGAGATTTTTGGGTTCTTGTGTCAGGAGACTGGAGTTAGGGCTATCTTCTTTGGGTCCCGAGTGTATCACATATTTCCAAAAGCATCTCTGGCCGAGGCCAGGGAAGCCACTCCCAATGGACTTCTGAACAGTGATTGGAGTTTTTTGGATCTTGCAGCTGGAGACCAGTGTCAGGGCTATCTCCTCTGGGTCCCCAGGGTCACACAAATTTCAATACGCAAGTCTGGCAGTGGCTTTGGAAGTTATTCTAGTGGATTTCTAAATGTAATTGGAGTTTTGGGGCCCATTCAGCTGGAGACTAGGGCTTGGGTTAACTCCTCTGGGTCCTGATGGTTGCATGGAGTTCCAAACGCAACTCTGGCCATGGATTCTAAAGCCACAACCAGTAATCTTCTGATCTGTAATTGGAGTTTTTTGTGTTCTTGCATTTGGAGACCGGGATTAGGGCTAACTCCTCTGGGTTCCACGGGTTCCAATTAATGTCTTGCCAAACACGGGAATGTCCCTAAGTGAGTTCCTGACCGTTAATTGTTTTGGGGGTCCTTGCAGTTGGAGACCTGATTAAGGGCTATGTTCTCCGGGTTCGGAGAGTCCCACGGAGTTCCAAACGCAGCTTTCTTCATAGGGCCTGAAGCTACTGCCAGTTAGTTTCTGAGTTGTAATCAGAAGTTTTTAGAAGTTTTTAGGGTCCTTACAGCGGGAAACCTGTGTTATGACTATATCCCAAAGGTGCCCCAAATTTCCAAATGCTTCTCTGGACACTGCAGCAGAAGCCACTCACAGTGTGTTTTGAATGTGTACTTGGAGTTTTTTGAGTCCTTCTTGTTGGAGACTGGAGTTAGGGCTATATCCTCTGGGTCACAATGGTCCCAAGGAGTTCCAGATGTGGTCGGGGCTCCTAAAGCCACTTCCCAAGGGCTTCTGGCCTGTAGTTGGAGTTCTTTGGGTCCTTGCAGCAGGAGATTTCGTTTAGGACTAATTCCCATGGACCCCAAAACTTCCACAAAGTGCAAAATGCAGCCCTGTCCCTGGAACTGGAAGTCACTCCCATTGGGCTTCTGACCTGTTATTAGAGTTGTTTGGGTACTTACACCTGGAGACTGGGGAATGGGCAATCTCCTCTGGGAATCTCGAGGGGTTCAAAAAGCCACCCCTAGTGCTGTTCTGCAAGCCACTCTGACCTGTAATTGGAGTTTTTTCTGTCCTTGCAGTTGGAGACCAGAATACAGATCCTCTGGGTCCAGAGGGCCTGAGGGAGTACCAAACACAGCTCTTGCATGGACAACGGAAGCTAATTTCATTAGGCATTTCACCTGTTGGGTTGTTGGGTCTTTGCAGTTTGAAAACCAGAGTCAGTGCTATCACCTCTGGGTCCCAAAGGTCTCAAGGAGTTCCAAATGCAACTCTGGCTGCTACGGGGCTTCTGACCTGTAATTGTAGTTTTTTTGGGTCCTTTTCAGCTTTAGACTGGGGTTAGGGCTATTTCTTTTGAGTCACAAGGATCCCATGGAGTTTCAAATGCAGCTCTGATCAGGTCTCGGAATCCATCCCCAAGAGCTTCTAACCTTAATTAGATTTGTTTCTCTTTGCAGCTAGAGACTGCTGTTTAGGGCTATCTCCGTGGGATCTGAGGGTCTCAAATATTTCCAAACGTTGCTCTGGACTCAGCAGAAAAAGCAACTCCTATTGGGCTTCGAGCCTGTATTTGGAGTTTTTGGGGTCCTTGCAGCTGGAAACTGGGGTTAGGGGTATATCTTCTGGTTCCTGAGGGTCCCCGGAGTTCCAAATACAGCTCTGGCCACAGATCCGGCAGCCACTCCCAGTGGGCTTCTGACTTGTAATTGTGGAGATTTTTGCTTCATTGGAGCTGCAGTCCAGGGTTAGGTATCTCTTCTAGGTCCTGAGGGTCATAGTGTTCCAAATGCCACCATTAGTGCTTTTCTGGAAGCCACTCCAACCGTACTTTGGACCTGTATTTGGAGTTTTTTGCACCCTAGTATTAGGACCCCAGGGTGAAGACTATGTCCTTTGGGTCCCAAAGTTCCAACGAAGTTCAAAAATAAGTTCTGACCTCAGTTTCACAAGCCACTACCGTGGGCTTCTAACTAGTCATTGGAGATTTTTGGATCCTTGCTGCAGGAGACCAGGGTTAGGGCTATATACACCAGGTCCCTATGGTCTCGGGAGTTCCAAATGCAGCTCTGGCCATGGCTCCCGAAGGCACTCCCAGTGGGCTTCTGACATGAAATGGGAGTTCTTTTGGGTCCTTGAAATTGGAGACCAGGTTAGGGCTATCTCCTTGGGTCCTCAGTGTCCCTCGAAGTTCCTAACACAGCTCTGACAGCAGCTAGAGAAGCCACTCCAGTGGGTTTCTGACCTGTGATTGGAGTCTTTTGGGTCCTTGCACCAGAGTCTGCAAGAAAGGACTATCTCCTCTGGGTCCCTGGGGGGTCCTGCGGAGTCCCAAACTCAGCCCTTAGCACAACCCTGCAAGCCACTTCCACTGGGTTTCTGAACTGTAATTGGAGTTTTTGGTTCCTTGCTGCCTGATATAGGGGTTAGGGCTATCTCCTGTGGGTGCCAAAGTCCCACACACTTCCAAATGCAGATCTGGCTGTGGCTCGCGTAGGCACTCCCCGTGGACTTCTGACCTGTAATTGGAGTTCTTTGAGTCCATGCAGCTGGAGACTTGGGGTAGGCTCTCTCCACTGGGTCCGTGGTTCCCAGGGAGTTCAAAGCACAGGTCTGTCAGAAGCTCCTGGAGTCATTCCCACTGCGCCTCTGACCTGTAATTGCAGGTTTTTTTGAAACTTGAATCTGGAGACCGAGGTTAGGGCTATCCACTCTGGATCTTGAGGGTCTCAGAGTTTGAAAAGAAGCACTCTCCGTGGCCCTGAAGCCACTCTCATTGGGTTTCTGACCTGCAATTTCAGGTTTATGGGTCTTTGCTGCTAGAGAGTGGGATTTGGGGTATCTCTTCTGGGTCCTGAGTATCCCACAAAGTTCCAAACACTGTCCTGGCAGTGGCAATGGAAGCCTTTCCCACTCTGACCTGCAATTCGAGTTTTCTTTTTTGATCTTTGCATCTTGAGACATGGTTTAGGGTATCTTCTAGGTCCAGAGGGTCCAATGCTTTTCCTAACATAACACTGGCTTCAGCTCAGGAAGCCATTCCCAGTGGGCTTCTGACCTGTAATTGGAGTGGTTTGGGTCCTCACAGCTGGAGACCAGTGTTAAGACTATCTCCTCTGGGTCCCGAGGGTCCCATGGAGCCCTGGACATGGCTATGAAAGCCATTCCCACCAGGCTTCTGACCTATACGTGTAGATTTTGGGGTCCTTACAGCTGGAGATTGGGGTTAGGGCCCCACGGATTTCCATCCACAGCTCTAACCTTGCTACAGGAGACCAGGGTTAGGGTCTAACCCTGGAAGCCACTCTCAGTGAGCTTCTTAACTGTAATTGGAGTTTTTTGGATCCTTGAAACTGGAGACTGGGGTTTGGGCTCTCTTCTCAGGGTTCCAAGTGTACCATGGAATTCTACACGAAGCGCTGGCCATGGCTCTGGAAGCCACTCCCAACAGCCTGCTGACCTGTAACTAGTTTTTTGGGTCCTTTTAGTGGAGACCAGGTTAGGGCTAACTCTTCTGGGCTAACTCTTCTGGGTCGGAGTATCCTACGCTGTTCCAAACACAGATATGGCTATGGATTCAAAAGCCACTCCCAGTGGGCATCTGACCTGTAATTAGAGTTTTTTTGAGTCCTTGCATCTGCACACCATGGTTACGTTTAACTCTTCTGGGTCTCCATGGTCCCACAGAATTCCAAACACAGGGTTGGCCAAGGCTCTTGAAGCCACACCCAGTGGGCTACTTACCTGTTATTGGAGTGTTTTGGTTCCTTGCAGCTGGAGACCAGGGTCTCAGCTATCTCCTCTTGTTCCCAAGTTCCCATGTACTTCCAAAGGCAGCCCTAACTGAGACTCTGGAAGCAACTCCCACTGTGCTCCTGAACTGTAATTTTAGATTTTTGAGTCTTTGCAACTGAGGGCAGGAGTTAGGGCTATCTCCTCTGGCTCCCGAGGGTCCTACGGACTTCTAAATGCAGCCTTGGCCATGGCTCTGGAAGACACTCCCACTGGGTTCTTGACCTGTAACTGTAATTTTTTGGGTCCTTTGAGACTCAAGGCCAAGGTTAGGGCTATCTCCTCTGGGTCCAGAGGGCCCCATGTAGTTCCAACCGCAACTCTGATCATGGCTCTGGAAACCCCTCCCAGTGGGATTCTGAACTGTAATTGAAGTTTTTTGGGTACGTGCAGCTGGCGACCGGATTTAGGGTTAGGGTTAAGACTGGGGTTATCTCCTCTGTGTCCTGAGAGTTCTGCACATTTCCAAACACAGCTCTCCCTGAGGGTGCAGAAGGCACTCCCAATGGGCTTCTCGCTTGTAATAAGAAATATTTGAGTACTTGCACCTGGAGACTGGGGTTAGACCTAATTCCTGTGGGTCAGGATGGTCCCGCGCATTTCCAAACAGCTCTTTCCACAAGGCCAGAAGACACTGCCAGTGGGCTTCTGACCTGTAAATGGAGTTTTTTGAGTCCTTGCAGCTGGAGACCAGACTTAGGGTTATCTCCCCTGGGTCCCGGGTATTCTGTAAAACAAAGCAAAACCAAATTAATTAGTATCAACTCAGCAAACATTTTTTTCCGAACTTACTCTTGGGCTGGAGCGATAGCACAGTGGTAGAGCATTTGCTTTGCATGCCACTGACCCGGTTCCATTCCTCCGTCCCTCTCGGAGAGACCGGCAAGCTACTGAGAGTATCTCACCCACATGGCAGAGCCTGGCAAGCTACCCGTGGCATATTTAATATGCCCAAAACAGTAACAATAAGTCTCACCATGAAGATGTTACTGGTGCTCACTTGAGCAAATCGTTGAGCAACGGGATGACAGTGGCAGTGACTCTTGAGTAGGAATCATTCAATGGGCTGAGAATTTTGACATAAATAAAGCAAGACTTCTCCCCTTGTTTGAGATCATAGCAAGTATACTAAAGCTTGTTCCCCTAGAAATATTAAGCCTTGGACATTGTCCTTTCTTGTGATCTGGGTGGAGTAAGTACCAGTGCCTTTCCCACATGCCTGATCCCATTCCTGAGTGTGTGTTTTTCTCAAACTTGTAGATTCATTGCTGAGATTGTCAAGTTATATGAGTATCTTCTGGCAATATGGACCTTTAAACTTAGAGGTTATGACTAGGAATTCTCCCTGGGATTCAGCATCCCAGAGTTCCTAATTTTTGCTCCTGCCATACCTGTAGAATCCATGCCAAACCATGCTTATAAATTTTGACTATTCTTCCAGAGTTTCACTTTGTAGACACTACTTGTGCTCAAGTCTGTTTTCCATAAAGAAGGGGCTATTAGACCTCCTTCTAGGGCCTTCAAGAATTACTAGAAAAAACATTCTTTGTAAGAATAAAACTAGTCTAGTCTAGAGGCCAGAGCAATAACAGAGTGGGTAGAGTGCTTGCCATGCATGCTGCTGACCTAGGTTCTATGACCTGCAGTCCATGTGGTCTCTGAGCCCAACCAGGAGTTATCCCTGAGCACAGAGCTTGGAAGAAGCCCTGGGCACTTCTGGGTGTGGTCCCCAAACAAGCGAAAACACTAAAAAAAGAAAAAAACCCACAACATATTTGTTCTAAAACAGGGTCCTCTTCCAAATTATTATTGGAAATTATTATTGGAGAATTATTCTGGGGTCTGCAATAGTACTGCGGATAGGGTACTTGCCTTGCAAATGGTCAACCAGTGTTGGCTCCCTGGCACTAATATAGTGACCCAAGCACCGTGAGGAATGATCCCTGAGCAAAGAGGAAGTAAGCCCTGAGCACAGCCAGGTGTCACCCACTAAACAGAAATTAAAAAAAAAAAAAGTGATTCTGTTAACATGTAAGTTCCCAAGACTGCTGACTTCTGCTGTAAATAACATTTAACTGCTGGACATGACCAGTGACTCTCCTGGGTATACTTTTTTCCCTTTCTTATAGAGAAAGAGTACAATTATATTCAACTCTCTGCTCTGCTGGATGTGAGGAGGCTGTGATAACGGCAATCTTTGATGTTTAGAAGTTGTATCTTAGTGGGAGTAATGTATAAGTAATTATCACAGGAGGAAGGATTTGGTATTATTTACTTTCTATAGTTTCATAGTAATGAAAAGCATTCTCATCAACCTATATAGTCTAAATCACCCTTAATAATTTTTTTCTTAGTTTAAGTTTTTAGTTACAAAACTGGTAATGATAGTATCATGCAGAATCATTCCAGCACTACACTCACCACCAGCAGTGTCCACTTCTCTCTACCAAAGTTCCAAAGGTCACTTCTGTCTGACCCTCCCATAGCCCCAACTTCCCACCTCTGCCCCACTGAGCTCAGTTCTGTGGACCAGCTCTTCATTTCTTTTCTTGAGACTGAGAAGCAACTACCATTATCTGAAGTTCAGAGAGAAGACTTCTCACTGCTTTCCCTATAAGAAGCAGAGTGAGCCTTCATAACCCAGTCCTTATTGATTGCTATTTTATGTTGCACTGTAGTGCTCAGAAAGGAGTGATTGATTTTATTTTTTAGAAAATGAGTAGAGGAACCATATTTGTGTACACATCTCCTGAGATTCATCCTCCACTCAATCAAGGACTTCCTCAGATGCTGTCTTTTTATTTATATTCTTTTAATATGATCTCTTAAGACTTTAAACAACTTTATAATTTCTAAAATTATTCAAGATATCAAACTTCTTGGAGAGAAGCTGAAAACATTTTAGCTCCATCAACAGATATGTTTATGAAAAGCTTCCATCGATCAAAGTAAGGTTTAATTAGGGGACTGAAAATTAGCCCTAATATCTGGAAAGAAGCCAGACAAGTATCATTTTCAGAGATCTCCATTCTGTCAGCTAGTAAAATGTTATGCCAAATGCCATCTGGTTTGGGACTGCCACATAAGAGAGTTGATAATGAACATGTTTCAGGAATTAACCTTATGGCTGATTTGGAGAGCTGACTCTTCAGAGAATGGAGTATGAGTGAGTACTATTCTCATAGGGAGAATAAAAATGATATTAGTACCCCCTAGGATTGATAAACTTAGGAAGATACTTCTGAGTTGCCATTATAATTTCTCATAATAGAAAATCCACTGACTGATTGACTCTGAGATATGCGTGGCTGTTTTTGCTGGGGCCACGCAAGGGAAGTGGGCAGTACCCAACTGTGGTCAGGGCTTACTTTTAGCTCTGTGCTCAGGAATCATTCTAGGTAGGACTCGGGGGATCATTTGCAGTGCTGGAGCTCGAGCCTGGGTCAGCTTGTAAGGCAATCACTTTACCTGCTGTAACACCTCTCTGGCTCCACCATGGTTTTTTATTGCTCAGAAGACTTTGTTGCTGGAAATGAAAGTATGGAACTATAGGATAATCCATTTTTAGCAGTTTGGTAGTGTTAAGACAGTCCATATTTAAGTGCTATGACCTATGAGAAATGAAGAAGTAGGAGTACCTCCAGGAGAAGACATTCAAATAATGAGGAATCTGAATTTCATTAAAGAGAAAGAGTTGATGAACTATAATATTTTAGATTGAACAAGAAAATACCTAGAAATGCAAATGGAGGCAAAAATATGCAAAGAATCATCTTCTTGTATAAGTAGGGTTGTATTAATGTATAACTTCTGAGAGGATGGTAAAGAGGAGTGAGATGGAAAAAACTTTGTACTTATTCTACTCTACAAGGTAATTGGAATTTTGTGCATTGGAAGCAATTGCTTTACAAAGCACTTCATTTTGCAGATATTCAAGAAAACTATGTTGGAATGTGGAAGCCGAATTCCCAAGTTGGTTAAAAAGATGACTAATGAAATTCCTAGGAATATTACACAATTTGGCTTGTCAATCTAAGGAAGGTTTAATCCTCATATCTTGAATTATGCTTAATATATTATCTTTGAATTTTACTCACTCAGGTGAAGAAAAACATTTAAGGTGGGAGAGTTATGGGTACTTTGGTGGTGGGGTGTAAGGTCACTCTGTGTATAATACCTGAAATTTGAATGTTATTGCAACCCTATTATCTAAACTATAATATTTAACAAATTTTAAAAATAAATAATTTTCCCCAAATTAAAGTCATCCATAAATAAGAAGTAAAAGTGATCTATTTATATATTCACACATCTAGGTATATGGAACACTCAACTAGTTCTTGTTCTATAAGCTTTTGACTATTTCTTATTTCTCTATTGTGAAGTCAGCTGTGTGTCAGAGAAATCTACATGTCTAATTCTAGTTTTTCAACCTCATGTTGACTCTGACCTCACACACTTTATACTTGAGTCATATTCAACTGTTTAGTGTTGAATTATTTAAAGTTTGAAGAGATCAAGTAAAAAGATTATGAGCACGAAGGTAATACCCAAGGATGACTTTGACTGAGTGGAAGAAAGATTGTGGGAAATGTGTTCACTTATATCACTTATCGACTCATTTTCCAAAAAATGAAATCCCCAAGAGAAACGTACAGATACCTTTATGTGTATAGTCAAATTACTTTCTGAATGCTACAGTGCAATATAATAAGGCAATGAAGAAAAGGTTCATAGACTTGGGTGTTGAAGACTTACTCTGTTTCTTATAGGGAAAGCAATAAGAACTCTTCTCTCTGAACTTCACATACAGGTAGTTTCTCATCAGTCTCAAGAATTATTGGGGGTGATTTTCAAGTTATATAGATTGACAAAGATACTTTGTGTTTCTGTGAAATATTGTAGGAAGGCAATTCACGGTCATGCTAAACTCTTCCTCCTGTGATAATTATTTATACATAAAATATCCAGTAGAGTCCAGGCTCTAGACATAAGAGATTGCTGTCATTTCTATGTCTTAGCATCCAGCAGAGTAGCTATCATGCAATGGGAGCTTGATAAATGTTTGCTGAATTGTCTGCCTTTGAATTGAATTACTAATTTGTATGGCTAGGGGGACAATAATAAAATTTTATTTATTATCATCATCTTTGCCTGCTCGAAGCTGCTATGAAGATGTAGGCATTAAGCAAAAAATTCAAAGACAGTTTTGTTACTCACTTATATGACAATAATTTGTTTAAATAACTCCTGAAGACTTTTGACAATGTTCCTTTCTCTGTATTTCTCTGTATTTCACACGTTGTTTCAGGCACTGATTTTTCCCTTATGCCAGCTGTGTTTAAAACACATGCAACTCACACATAAAATAATAGAAGAGCATTGCACTATGTATATGTATATATATGATGTACTTACATGAAATAGCTAGTAAATATATCATTTTAATTCTGAAAGAGGTAGGCAATAAAGATAAGTGAATGAATGAGTAGAGAATATATGTAAAAATATTCTCAATTCTGACTGCACTTTACAATAACCAGAGATGTTTGTAAAAATCATGTAAGTTGCTGCAACTTGGATTTAGCAAGAGGTTATCATATTAATACATACCTATAAGGTGTGATTTTTAGGAGCAAAGAATTAACTACAAAATTCCTTTAGCCTCAAAGGATCTCCTTATCAGAATTCAAAACTAGTTTTTTTTAAGTTTAATGTCTGTCTATAATAAGATTTCATTAAAATACAAGTATATTTCCTTAGAAAAAAAGAGTAGGAGTTCCATTTTGCCTGTGTTACTTCATCATGCATAAATTAAAAACACTTGAAGTAGAAACAAAAAGAGTTGAGGGAAGTAGGAAGTAGGAGAGAAAGAGAAAGAGAAGTAAGATAAAGCGGGCATCAATTTCTATCCAAGGAAACTCCAATCTGCTCTGCCCAACATGACATTACCTATTCACATGGAATTATTTAAAACTTAATGTTGAATTAGTAAACCAAATAAAATGTAAAACTCAATGAATAAAATATTTATCTCAGTATTACTATCATGTTAATCTTATTTAAAGTATTTAATAGTTTTGTGCATCTAATAGTTACCATCTTGTTCACTGCAGAAACAGAACATTTCCACCACTAAAGAGGTTTCTATGGGAGAGCACTGCCCTTGTAAGGGATTTTGAGTAGGACTTTGACTATTGGCTTCCATAGTGTTGGGCTTTAAAAAGAGCTGAACTCACTGTACTAATGAGAGCTGAACTAGCTTGACATATAAAAGCTCAAGAAACAGATACTTCACTGCAGATTAACTTAAATGGAAAAAGACAGGATGGGTCACCCCGCACCAAAATGTTTAGACAAGACAAGTCGGAGGTTTCTTCCTTAGCAATCCCAATGGAAAAAAAATACACCAGTGAGGATGAAGTGCAGACCAATATTAGAACACTTTGCACTGTAAAACTAATTGAGCCTAACCATATGTTGTGTTCACATCGCAGAGCAGGATCAGTCTCTTGAAAAGCTCCGGTATTGTCTTTAGACACTCAAGATCACAGAATCCCTTCATGTATTTTGAGATAGGGTGACTGCTCAATCCCCTAGAATTGCATGAGAATCAAGATTTTGGAGGCGTATTGTTTTTCTCTACTGGAATGTAAGTATTTATATTTCAGAAGTCAAAACATTGAAATTATATCTTGATATCTCCATGGGGAGGAATAAAAGCATAAAAAGATACCTGATCTGTGAAACTTTATGGTGAAGGTTACCCTCTATGTTACTCTGGTTATGAGGAGGAACTGTGACCAGATGTCAGTTATAGTAGGTGCAGGAGACTCAAAGGTTTTTCTGAATCCCAGTATCCCCTTCTATAAATTAAAGAGGTTGGATCGCATGATCAAAGTCACTTTTATTTCTGCACCATTATTTGATACCATATAAATTATAGTGTCTACAGTGAAATATCTCCAAATGACATATCTAGTAAAATTTGATTCATCAGCACATATTATTTCACTGCTCAGGAAAGATACCAGTGAACCTTAGCACCCCACAAAAACTATAGTTGGCACGTGGAGAGGCACAGGAAGGAAGGAAACTGGGAATATTGGTGATGGGAAATGTACACTGGTGAAGGGATATATATTGGATTATATGACAGAAACCCAACTATGAACAAATTTGTAACTTAGTATCTCACTGAGATTCAACTAAAAATATAATAAAAACATAAAAAATATAATTAACAAATCCATCCATAACTAGTTTCTCCATGTATACGTTAAAAAGCTGTTGTTGGGAAAAAAAAAGCTGTTGTTGGCTGTTGTTGTTCTTTAGACCCCACCCCGCTGTCCTTACGGCTTGCTCCTGACTCTGCACTCAGAGATTAATGGTGGTATTTGCAGAATCAACAGTGATGCGAGGCATCAACCCAGGTCAGCAGTGTGCAAGGCATGTCTCTTACCTACTGAAATATCTCTCTGTCCCCCTTAAAAGACTTTTTAATTAAAAAGAGCTATTTCTAAAAATAAGGCATTGCAATTTTTCCAAGGTTATTATTTAAACATTTCTGCTTACATATGGTTATTCTCATGTATATATGTGTGGCTTCATCTCTCCCATCACCGTATCACTGTATCACTGTCATCCCGTTGCTCATTGATTTGCTCGAGTGGGCACCAGTAACGTCTCCATTGTGAGGCTTGTTACTGTTTTTGGCATATCAAATATGCCACGGGTAGCATGCGGGCAAGATACTCTTGGTAGCTTGCTGGGCTCTCTGAGAAGGGCGGAGGAATCGAACCCGGGACGGCCGTGTGCAAGGCAAATTATCCTTATCTGCTGTGCTATCGCTTCAGCATCTCTCCCATACTTTCCCAAACTAAGCAAGTGTATGCTTGAAGCTGTTTGTAAATCCCAAGGAAGTATTTAAAGAAAATTAAAAATTGCTGCCAAAAACTATAAACATCACCGAACTTGGTCATAAACTTTAATTGGGAGACTTATTGAATATATATCTTTATTACACTTCAAAATCATGAATAATATATGCAATTGTCTCATAGCCAACTATGAACATTGCTGCATTATTCAAAAATAAATGAAAGTGTTCTGTATTATCAATTAGGGTCCAGCTTCTTCGGAGCAACTAAAATAAAAATCTGTTAGACCTCAGTCAGTGATTTACATTCTCAAACATCTTTATTCACAGGCCTACAAAGCAGGCTGTTAACAGTTGCCAAAGCAGTTGCCAAGACAACTTATCTCTGGATTTAGTATTACTGCATCAGGAAAGACGCCTACAAGGAATCTAATTAATTCAGATTAGATTGGCCAAAAAAGGATGGGTTTTCCTTTTACTCAGAGTTCCTAAAGACATTCAGTAGATACGGGACAGTGTTAGATACACAGATAATTATGCATACATATATATATACACACATATATGCACACACTCAAATGATCTGTGATTATAAAATTATAAAGCTAGTTTTCAGGTGAGGTTTACAAAGAGTCTACATCATCAGTTCATGGATATTTATTGATGGAATGTGTTAATATCATACATGTATAAATAATATGCATATATTCATACATAATGTTCTGATATGTGTGTATATAATATATATAATTTATACATATATTTCTTTAACACTTTTCTTCACACTCTTTCCAAAGAGAACAGTTTTTTAAGAACAATAATCAAAATTGAACACTAGTTTCAAAGAAAAGATGAATTAGACATGAAATTGAGAGAATTTTAGAATTTTTAGTACTATGCTCCCTAATTGGTTCTGAATTTCCGGGTAACCATAGCAATAAAAGAAATAGAACAAGTTGCGTATTTACATTATTCCTCACAGAAGGGAATGCTTTTATTCTTAATTCTTATAGAAATTTTTAAAGAAAATGTTATTTAGAGGAATCGGAAAATCAACCTCATTTCTAATATTAGAAAAATCCTACTACCTTAAACTTTACTTTTTTAAAATCAAGATAGATAGATAGACATGTACATATATTTACTTTATTTAAACATAGTGATTACAAATTTGTTCACAACACAGTTGTTACAAACATTTAATGTTCCAACACCAGTCCCACCACCAGCGCATTCTTGTTTTTGTTTATTGAGCATGGTTGGCATCTATGTTATTTTCCCATCTAATTTGGTGTGCTCCTACTGGGATGTCGGCACTGTGAAATTTGGAAGTGTCTTGCATGCAACCTCCAAATTAAGCACTAGGTATTCAGGGTCTGTAGAACTGGGCCAAAGGATGAGTTTACCTGGCAGTGGCCATAGGGTATGGGCAAGGATGCCAGAGCTTCTGGATGTGAGGGGGCTAAGGAGAGGCTGCTCAGCCCCACTCAGAGAAGACCCCAGATTTCTCAGCCTGGAAACTGGTGTACCTGGAATTTTCATTGGTTTGGCGTCTCTGCAGAGATTAGTAGTGAAGCAGTGGAGTTGGGTTGTTGGCAAGGCAGCAGCTATGGGCTGAAGACAATGTGAGTGAAGACAGGGTGATTTACAAAGTTATTCATAGTTGTGTTTTTGTTCTAGTACCAATCCCACCATTAGTGTCAACTACCTTCTGCCAGTGTCCCCATGTACCGTCCCCCCCCACATGCCACCTGCACTTCCCAGCCTGCCTCTCTGACACATTTTTAAGTTCTGTTCTTGTGGTTTGATCTTCTGCTGTCAATGTTGTTGACTTTGCAGCTTGATATACAGCTATTCCACTCTTAGACATCACTGATGTATCTAAGGCCCTAGAATCCTGCCCCTCATCCCCCATTACTTCTTGTCCCCTTCTTCTTGCTACCTTTTCAATTTCTTTCCCTCTCTATTATTCTCCTTTTTATATCCTGGGGTCTAGGGTGATGAAGTTATCCTCTATTAAATACCTTGCATTCCTTCATCCAATTATTCTATACACCACAAATAAGTGAGTTCACACTGTTTTTTTTTTTTCTTCTGACTCACTTCACTTAACGTGATATCCTCCATTTCCACCTAGGGTGTAGAGAATTGTATAATTTCAATGTTCCTAGCAGCTGCTTAGTTATTCCATTGTGCATATACACCATATCTTCCTAATCCACTCATCTGTCACTGGATATCTAGGTTGAGTCCATATTTTAATGATTGTACTCAGTACTGCCATGAATAATGGTATGCATGTGTTCTTTGGAATTAATGGATTTTCTGTGTTTTGGGCTTCTTTTAAAAAATCTTTAGTAGTTCTCATTACTAGAGTCCAGTAGCAACTGAAAGTAGAAAATACTACACAGGTCTTGCTTAATTGTATATACCCAACTTTTTTTCTTTCTCACATGCCACTTCTCTAAATTAATTTCCAATTCAATGATCTGAATGGGAAGTTTAACTACTAAACTTTCACATCCATGGAATTCAGTTCTCTCATCAATTGGGTTCTTTTCTCTAGAACAGGAAATAAATGGGTAATTTTCCTCATTACCTGAGATTTCCAATTATACATCACAAATTATCTGCAATTCATATGCTAACAATTTCAGAGCTAATGCATTGTTTTGCCCTTTGTCCCATGTTTTAATCCTCTTGATATTTTACAAATGGTTTATAGGGTTGGAGAGCTAGTCTAGTGATTAGTGTGTGTACCTTGCATGCTGCTGAGCTGGGTTTGATCCCCAGCACCCCATTTGGTCCCCCAAGTCCACCAGGTGTGATATCTGAGTACAGGGCCAAGAGTCAGCCCTAAGCACTGCCTGGTGTGGACCCCTCAAAAAATAAAACAAACAAAAAATCAAAGTTATGGTGGAACATATATTTTTGCTCCCTAGTGTCCTATACTACACATATTCTTTTTTTTGTATATAAACTGATAATTCATATACTCTATAATATCATTTATCATTTATGGAGAGCCATTTGATGAGTAGAAAAGCAATGATTTTATAGTTTTGGATATTCCTATTTGTCTCAGGATATAATCTGAGCTAGAAAAGTCTTTATCAGGTAATGTTAACTTTCTTTTTTCCTCATTTCCAAAGATGAGTTTTTAGCTTGGTTGTGGTTTGGTTCATTTTTTAATTTTTGGCTATTCCATATCCTTTGCATTTCCATATTAACTTCAAAACAACTTTTAAAATTCCTAATAAAAATAGTCTGTTGAAATCTTGATAAGGATAGTGTTGAATCTTTTGATCAATTGATCAGTTATCAATCGTACTGACAATACTGAATCTTCTAAACTACAGGCAAAGCATATCTCTCTAGTGACAGGTGTTCTTTAATTCTCTCAACAATATTTTTCAGTACACAGATTCTACTCTTCTTTTGTAGGATTTATCCATAATTCATATTTCATGCTACCACATAGTAGATAGTAAATAGATTTCCAAAGTCTATTGCTAATATATTTTAAATACAGCTGAGTTTTGTACATTAATTCTATATCTTGCAACCTAACTTTTAAACTGACTTTATTAGAGAAGAAAATTTATCTGGTCCAAATACCATGTGTAGATTTTTACTAATTTTTAATTTGACTAATTTTTTTGTAACATAAATTGCATTGTAATCAACATAAGTATTAAATAATTTTTGAATTAGAATTTTCTGGAGGTTTTGTGGTTGTTTTTTTTTTTTACTTTCTTTCTTTCTTTCTTTCTTTCTTTCTTTCTTTCTTTCTTTCTTTCTTTCTTTCTTTCTTTCCTTCCTTCCTTCCTTCCTTCCTTCCTTCCTTCCTTCTTTCTTTCTTTCTTTCTTTCTTTCTTTCTTTCTTTCTTTCTTTCTTTCTTTCTTTCTTTCTTTCTTTCTTTCTTTCTTTCTTTTTCTCTCTCTCTCTCTCTTTCTTTCGTTCGTTCTTTCTTTCTCTCTCTCTCTCTTTCTTTCTTTTTCTTTCTTTCTTTCTTTCTTTCTTTCTTTCTTTCTTTCTTTCTTTCTTTCTTTCTTTCTTTCTTTCTTTCTTTCTTTCTTTCTTTCTTTCTTTCTTTCTTTCTTTCTTTCTTTCTTTCTTTCTTTCTTTCTTTCCTTCTTTCTTCCTTTCCTTCTTTCTTTTCTTTTGTTAACGGGGCACACCCAGCACAGGTCAGGACTTACTGCCAGCTCTGCATTCAGGAATCACTCCTGGCAGGGTTGAAGGACCATATGGGGTGCTAAAGATCTACCGCTGCTGGCTGTATGCAAGGCAGTCAATGTATCCAAAGTGAAAAGTAACAGAATTTTGTGACCTTAGAATAGAATCCAGTGAATGGCACAACTTAAAATAGTTTAAACACTTGTATATTGAGAATTCTCAGTCATCATTAAAAGGAAAGGGAGATAAAAGAATACATAAATATATTCAATGTTCATGGATTAAAAAAATTAACATTGTAAAACTAACTGTCCTACCTAAAGCATTATACAGATTCAATGCAATACACATCAAAATTCTCATGGCATTCTAAGTGATATTTAAAAAATACTACGACAATTCGTATGGAATGATCCAACTCCAGCAAGTAGCAAAAACGATTCTGAGGGAATTGGAAGTTATTGGAATAAAAGCAGACTCTCAAACTGTTGAAGTATAATACAAGTTTGCAACTTGTTCAACAATAAATTAGGGTTATTTTATAACAAAATAACCAAGAAAATTTACAATGAAATTACCAAAAGAATTCAAAAGATTAAAGTGGAAGAAGAAAACCTCTTCAAGAAATTAATAAATCAGTGCAGTTAGCCATATGCAAATTCTAAAAAAGCAAGAAAAAAAACTTCAACAAAATGAAATAAATACAGTTAGTTCAAACTGGATTGGAAACCTTCCTGATACAACTAAATTCATAATAGATGTCAAGAAAACATAAGCAGAACTCTCCACAATTTACCTCAGAGATATCTTGAATACTTTGACGAAGAAAACAAAAACAAAATAAGCAAATGGGACCACATCAAGCTAAAACTTTTCTGCAAATGGTACCACATCATATTATGAAGGGAATTATGAATAAAATAAAGACACCCTATTTAATGAAAGAAACTATTTTTATATCATTAATTTGACAAAGGGCTATCTAAGGTATATGTAAAGCAATTACAAAACAACAAAACAAATAACCCCATTAAAAAACTTGGGAGAAGAGTTGAATAGATACTCCCTCAAATGAAGTCATACAGACATATGAAGACCAGTAGACAATGGAAAAGTGTTCGTCATCACTTTGTATCAAGGAAATGCAAATCAGGCCTATCACCTCTCACCAGTGAGAATGCCCTGTATCAAAAAGGCCAGAAACAACCAGTGTTGGTGGAAACGCAGAGGAAAATGAACCCTCATTCACTGCTGATAGAACTGCAAACTTATGTATCCTCTGTGGGAAACAGTATGGAGATTTCTCAAAAAAATTAAAACAGAGCTATTCATATGATCCAGTGTACATGCATAGTCTTAGGCCTTTATACAGAAATGACAGTGCTAGATTTTAATCACCTATTTTTCACTCCTTATTCCCAAACTGAATATTTCAACAACCCCGCCTTATAAAGTACAGAGTTGTAAAGTATAGAGGAGGGTGGGAAGTTTTCAGAGCTGACCAGAATTCGGAAATCAATTTTTTTGCACTTCAACCTTTATTTCTATTCTTCCTATATCTACGGGCAGTATACATTTCTACTGAGTTAACACTAATGATGGAGAGGCTAATTTAATCTTACACATTTTATTAATGCTTAGCATCTAAATATTCAAAAGATAATTGCAATATAAATTGTGTTTCTCAATAGAAATTTAGTGTTTATTACCCTGTTGTAAATGCTTATATCAGATAAGAGAGGGACAGTGGTAGTTCTAGTACATATACTAAAAAAATTATCTTCCTAAAGTAAAAGTTATCAAAGACTGGACACAATCAATTGTCACAAAGATTACCACTTTCTGTTGTCCTTTATGAGTTACTGGATACCATTCCAAGACTATAATAGCAAAATAATGCAATATTGGTCGGTATTGGTTACTCTTAGGTATGCTTTAAAGCATAGTTCTGATGATTTTTCATAAAATTCTAAGAAGGTTTTACTGCTTTGACCTCTGAATGCTTATTTTACTTTAGTAGTAGTTTAGCCTTCTTTTGAGTTTTCTAGGAATGTGTATTTGTTTGAATAATACCCATATCAGCATTTTTTTTTTTTTTTTTTTTTTTTTGCTTTTTGGGTCACACCTGGCATTGCACAGGGGTTAGTTCTGGCTCTGCACTCAGGAATCACTTCTGGCGGTGCTTGGGGGACCATATGGGATGCTGGGAATTGAACCTGAGTCGGCCACATGCAAGGCAAAGGCCCTACCCGCTGTGCTATCACTCCAGCCCCTCAGTATATTCTTATGTAAATTTCATGACTTATTTTAGGAAAATTATTGGCACACACCCTTTACTCCTGTTTAAATATAGAAATATTTATAAATCTAAAAAAATACTAATACATATTAAGAATATATTGTTATAAATATATGTAAATATATAATATAATTAACAATTATATAAGTTGAATATACATGTAGTATAAATAGAGATTTCCTTTTCCTAATAGTCTGCTTGAAAATATCTGAAAAATAGATAACTGAGCTATATTGAGTTCAATTAACATTGAATTTAATTAAAATTAAATAGCATTAAGATGACAAGTCTTTTGTCTCTGTACTTTCAAAATTTTTTTATCATGTGAGTATTTGAGATGACATGTATTTAAAGGAGTCAAGGAAAATTGCCCTTGGCTAGTCCCTCCACACTTTAACCCTCCACATAATTTAGCTCATGATAGTTTATCCCTTTGTTCTTCTGATCTTCTGTTAAATTATTCATAGCTTGTCAAACAATACATAAGCAAAAGAATGGAATTTTTATGTAGTTTGACAGTTTGTTTTTTAGCTCAAACATTACATTTAACTGTTATGTTTGACAGAATCTGAAAATTTGAAAGGATAGGTTAGGTGCATGCACATACACACTATTCCAACATTCTAGTGGGAATCTTGACTGTGCACTAAAGGAGCTGCTGAAAGTCCACTCCTTATAATAGGTTTAAAAAACAGGGAGGACCTTCATATGGGATCCATCATGATAAAGCATGATCCACAAAACTTATACAAAACAGTAAAGTTTTGGCCATATTTTATCAAAAGGCATTAGGAGCCATTTACTGCCATATTTCTCAAGCAGGTCAAGAAAAAGATAAAAATTATAATTACTTGGGGAAATTAGGAAGAGAATAGAGGAATATAGAGCATAGATTTTTTAAAAAAATTTTAAACTTTTTTTGAGTCACCATGAGATACATAGTTACAAAGCTGTTTATGATCGGGTGATCAGGTATCAGTCATACAATGATCGAGTACCCGAGTACCCATCCCTCCACCAGTGCCCATTTCCCACCACCAATGACCCTTTTCCCTCCAACCATTCCGCCCAGCCTACCTCAATGGCTCTATGGCAGGCCTTCCTACTCTCTCTCTCTCTCTCTCTTGCTCCCTCGCTCACTCTCGCTTGCTTGCTCGCTTGCTTGCTCTCTCCCTCCCCCCTCTCTCTTAGAGCATAGATTATTTTGTACATTTCTCCAGTGAAAGCTTTTTTAAATCTCTTATAATTCAAAAATAATGACTCAAACAATATGTTGCAATCCTGATTACAATTCATACTGTGTGGAAGCTTTCAGAAATTCTACCACCCAAGTTACATGAAAGACCAAATGAGACTTTCATGGGGTTCAACTCAAGCACTAGTATTCCAAAAGGGTATGTGAAATATTCCTTGAAGGAGAGACTAGGAATCTGTAGATTGACTAAGGTGGGGCTTCCTAACATAAGAGCTAATAGCTCCTTCCAGGTTTTTCAAGAAGTCACAAAAGTTTCTGTACTTCTCTCTAGAAATCTAATAAGTGTAGAGGAAAGGAGAAAGATTTTTTTCCATTCCAGAAGAAGTGTTACTTCTAAATTAACAATTTTTCTTCATTGATGATAAAAACACACATAACATGAAATTTGTTGTCTTACCATTTTACTGTACAATAATGTTGAGTATACTCATATTGTTTCACAGCAGAATTTACTTTTTAAAAAAATTATTGAATCACCATGAAATAGTTACAAACTTTCATGTTTGGGTTACAATCACACAATGATCAAACACCCATCCCACCACCAGTGTATATTCCCCACCACCAATATCCCCGGTATAGCCCCCCTTTCCCACACTCCCCCTGCCTCCGTGGCAGACAATATTCCCCATACTCTCTCTCTACTTATGGGTATCACAGTTTGCAACACAGACACTAAGAGGTCATGTTTGGTCCATTATCTGCTTTCGGCACACATCTCCCATCCCAACTGGTTCCTCCAGCCATCATTTTCTTAGTGATCCCTTCTTTATTCCATTTGCCTTCTCCCCTCCATTCATGAAGCAGACTTCCAGCTATGGTTCAATTCTCCTGGCCCTTCTACCTACTGTCCTTGGATGCCAGCCTCATGTGTTGTTATTCTGTACTCCACAAATGAGTCACAGCAGAACTTTCTCATGTTGCAAAGCTGGAACTCCATACACATTGAAAATTAGCTCCCCATTTTCTCTTCCCCCAGTACCTGTACTATTTTATTTTCTGTACATGTAAGATTGACTATGCTAGCTGATAAATGAAATCTTGAAGTTTTGCCTTTCACTGTGGTTTATACCAGTTAATATAAAATCATCAAATCATATCCATATTATAATATGTAACAGGACTTTCTTTTTGGCTTCAACTAAAAAATGCCGTTATATATATATATATATATATCTTCAACTGAAAACAATGACATTAAATGTATATACTACCATTTTATTTATTCATCTGTTAATGAGCATTTTCATTGCTTCCACAACTTAGTTTACCAAGCATTGCTATTTAAATTTGGATATGTGAAACAGACACCTGCAGATAACTCTTTGAAATCCTATTTTAAATTCTTTAGCACTGTGTGTGGACCAAATAGATAAACAAAAACAATGCATGTTTGGGTAAGGAAGATGGTTCAATGGTTTGGAGCACATGCTTTGATTGCAGGAGACCTGGGTTCAATCTCTTGCACAGTATGTTTCCCAGAGCACTGCTTGGGGTAACTCCATGTTTGAAGTCGGAATAGCCTCTGGGCAGCCCCAGGTGTAACTCACAGACTCAATGCCCAGTCCTGCATATTTATTTATTTATGCATTTATTTATTTGGGGCTGGAATGATAGCACAGCGGTTGGGCGTTCCTCTTTCACGCGGCCGCCCCTCTCGGAGAGCCTGGCAAGCTACTGAGAGTATAGAGCCTACGCGGCAGAGCCTGGCAAGCTACCTGATTTATTTATTGGTCACCCCCAGGGATTCACAGGGATTATTCCTGGCTCATGCACTCAGGAATTACTCCTCGCTGTGCTTGGGGGACCATATGGGATGCTGGGAATTGAACCGGCGTCAGCCGAGTGCAATCAAATGACCTACCCACTATGCTATCACTCCAGTCCCCGATCCTGCATATTTAAATAATTCATTTTATGCAAGATGAATCAGCTTATTGGGCAAAGGAAAGTTACCAATAGTCAGTCCCTAAAGTGTTCAGAGTCACCTCATTTGGGAATGGTTTAGAAATGCAAGTTCCCAGATTTCACCCTATGCTTACTGAATCAGAAATTCTGCAGATGGGGTTCAACATCCTTTGTTTAAAAATCCCTCAGTAATATATTGATGCACATCAAAGTCTGAAATATTTTCTGTGCAGTGAATTCTTAACAAGAATGCCCTAAGTCCTCATATTTTTCCCATTAATGCCTGAAATGTCAACAAATTATTGTTTTTTGGTATCATTTGTAGTATTTGGGTAGTAGGCAAAGTAGTCTTGCTCTATGAATCAATGACTTTGAAATTAGAAGCATTCTTAAGCAATAATTCACCCTACGAACTGTCACTATTCTATGTTTTTTCTTTCCTTTTGGGTCACACCTGGCAATGCACAGGGCTTACTCCTGGCTGATGCACTCAGGAATTACTCCTGCTGTTGCTCAGGGGACCATATGTGATGCTGGGAATAGAACCCGGGTTGGCCGCATGCTAAGGCAAACTTCCTACCAGCTCTGCTATCGCTCCAGCCCCTATTCTGTGGGTTGAGTCTCACATTCTATCTTCTCTAGCACAAGCTCTCATACGTATGATTAACACGTACACTTTAGTAAAGATCTAGTGTGATGTAAACGGGTGTTTTACCAATCAAATACAAAGTTAAGGTTTAGAAGTGATGTACAAATGTCAGTCAGTTTACCAGTATATGGGATGTATCTTTGCAGAAACACTGTAAGATAGGTCTAATTGCTAAGTTTCTTATGACAAAAAAGAGGTTCCAAAAAATTGAGAAACAAAGCCAGAGTCAAGAAGCCTTGACTGACTTCACAATTAGCGAGTTCTAATATAATATAAAAGCATGGAACCTCTTGTTGAAATAAAGTTACTAAGCATTTTAAGACAGAAACTTTAGCATGACGTTAAGCAGAGCCCTTTGAGTGTCCTGGGTGATCACACAGGTTTTACACCCAGGAAGCCAGTTCTCTAGGATCAGAAATGATCCCAAAATCTGTGTCAATTTTTTGTCCAATTTCATCACATGTGAGAGCCGAGAGATTTAGCAGGAGATACATCTTGGATCGCTGACAGAGAAAGACTATGTATGAGAGACACACAAAAGAATCTCAGAACCAAACAGATGCGTTAGACTTTGTACCAGACTGATTTCACCAGGGTGCCTCAGACAGGAGCAGGTGTTGTCCCTCCACTTGCCCCCTAGGAATCTCGGTGGCCACCAACCTCCAGAACCCAATGAAAATCCCAGGTATACAGGATCAGTGACTGAAAACTCCAGGCTTCAAGGAGTAGGGAATAGACTGGACATTCCTGTCTCTCTGTCCATATGGGACTCCGGATTTCACACACATGAACTGCCTCCACTGTTATTTTTTTTTCTGCTTTTTGGGTCATACCTGGCGATGCACAGGGGTTACTCCTGGCTCTGCACTCAGGAAATTGCCCCTGATGGTGCTGAAGGACCATATGGGATGCTGGGAATCGAACCTGGGTCGGCCACATGCAAGGCAAATGCCCTACCCGCTGTGCTATTGCTCCAGCCCCATCCATTGCTATTTAAGCTTATTAACAACCAGATCCAGAGACACACAAAAGAATCTCGGAGCCAAGCAGCTCACTGCAGAGATTTCTACAGACCCTAATTATCTAGAATTTTAGAATTCTAGGAGAGTGTGTGGCCACTCTCGTGGCTGCATGACATCTTATGCTATTCATAACAAGGACTACAAAATAAATTGTCTAGCATCAGCCTGTTTGAGTGTTCAAGGGAAAATTCAAAATAATGGTGGTAGGAAGGTGTAATGGTGGTGGGACTGGTGTCAAAATATTGAATGTAATCCATTATTTTGAACAACATTGTGAAAATAGATTTTTTTAAAAGAACAATTACAGGCAAAAAAAAAGAAGAAATAATATGTATGAGTAACGGGGTATAGGAGTGAAAATTCAAAGATAAGTCAGTTTCAGAGTTTGGAAATAAGCATGTTCTGATACTGAGGAGATGTCCAAGCACCAGAAATAGCACCAGATTCGAGTCAGAAAACCAAACTCATATTCAAATTTGGAAATATGTAGTGCATAGACTCAAGCAGGCTGGTAAAATCTTCCCTGAGCTTCAGTCTTCTCTACATCTCCACTAAAAAGTGAGGAGGGCTGTAAAAAACTAAAGCACGCTGTGTGCACTCGTGGGCTCTCCGGGCAGCTGTGTCTCACCGCCCGTGTTCAGTGCCCTGGAACCGCTGTGTTTGCTGTCGGTCAAGGGCAGGCAATGGAAGGAAGAAGGCCAAACTGGTTGCTCGATCAGTTTATTTTGTTCTCTTTCTCTGCTTCTTCTGAGTCTGGGGCTCTCTCTGGATCTTCTTTTATCTCTCCTGTCTTCTTCTGTCTCCCCCTCTGTGCCCCACAGTCTCAGTTTACATAGCAAATTACATAGGGCAGTAGCACAAAGGTGGGTTTAACATCAACAAATAAACAAAGAAGGGTAAGACCATTTCTTGAGGAGATTAACAAAATCTCATCTAAGGAAATCTCATCTAAAGAGATCTGCTCAGGGGCGTGATTCCAAAAAAGGGTGTGTCAGGGTGTGAGCTAGTAATCTGCTTAAATAGTTACAGTAAATCTACTTCTAATATTTCTAGCAATGTCATTCTGTATGAGCACAGTAAGAGATATAAAGTTAGGTTCTTCCTGAGGACATCTCACTATACAGTCCTCGGGCCAGGTTAATCTTCCTAACCCCAGCAGGGTCCTAGTCTTTTGGATCATGACAGCATTTGTCTATGGTCAAGCTCTTAACTTATAGTTAGGAATTAGGCACTTTGGCCAGGCCCATCTTGATGCCAGGGTAGCACATAACTTACCACTTGCCCTGGATCCGTCCTGTCCCTCCTTGGGTCCCTGCTTTTGGGGTGCTAGGAACTGAGGGCAACTGAAGCTTAAGTGGAGAAAGAAGATGCCTGGGAATGAATAATATTCGAAGCCAATTAAGTCCCAAGTTACAAAAGTATAATATTGTCTTCTTGTGTCCATACAAAAAGGCCATTGCTCTAAGGTAAACTAAGTTCCCTGTGGCAAGGCTAAAAGGACAAACCCCATGTTATCCTACAGAGGGCCATAGAATTTTCTTAATTCCCAGCATAGAACTGTATGATATGCGAGCAAGTTTGTTCAGATATTGCTGATGGAGTTAATTATTAACTAGTTCCAGGGCCTGATACTCAACTTTGTATTCACTGATTTAAATAAGTGCCAGGGAGTTTCCAGGACTGGAGGGAAATCTGGGTGGTTTCAATAATGGGATGGAATATAGAGTGGCAGATTGTCAAATTGCACAGAGATAACTGAAGACTTCAGATCAGCTAGTATCATTCATGGAATGCATGATGGGTCCAATTCATTAGCTTGGACACAAATTCTTTTAAAATTAGCAATGACTGACTCTAATATTTTGTGGTTAGGCATTCGCCTTTCACGCGGCCAACCCGAGTTCTATTCCTCTGCCCCTCTCGGAGAGCCCGGCAAGCTACTGAGAGTATCTAACCCGCACGGCAGAGCCTGGCAAGCTACCCGTGTGTATTGGATATGCCAAAAACAGTAACAATAAGTCTTTCAATGAGAGACGCTGCTGGTGCCGCTCGAACAAATCGATGAGCAACGGGATGACAGTGACAGTGACAGGCTTCATTTTATAGTACTTACTTAAAAACATCTCTATTTCCTTTCCTCCCCATGATTACTCCAAGAACGTTTTATATCAGTTATTGCCCTTTCACTAGTCTACAGTATCTCTCATAGCCCAATAATACTGTCTCTTTTAGGGACTCAGATATGTCCACCATATGAGTTTGGGAGGAAGTTACCCTGCTCCAGGGAGAAAGTTATTATCTCTCCATGATAAATCCTGGCATAGTCACAAGGCTAAGTGGTTTAAGCTTAACACTAAAAAACAAGTTATCTTAGTCATTATCTATGGATGCTAATGAATATTTTTGTGTGACTTGTACATAGGATAGTTGCCAAGACTAAAAAGGATTTTCCCATCAACCACACATGCTACCCAAAATTATAATTCCAGTAGAGGAGGCTCATATAATACTATTTTAACTTGACTGTAAAAGATAAGCCCTACTGCATCTTCCATTTGTTAACAAGTTATGATTAAGGCCCTCCATGTCTTTAACACAAGGATGCTACTCTGCCACTATGCTCAGCTGGAAGTAGTTGTGTTAATTCTTACCTGTAGCAAGAAGATGTGGACAATTTATAGAAGGCTCCTTCCTACCTTTCCAACCACTTCTAGGACCAAATTGTAGATCTTATTGCTTGCTTCCCGATCCCTAAGTCAGTAATTACTCTCCCTTCCCCTATTATTGATTCACCAGTTATTCAGCTTCATTCAACAGACATTTATTGAGGAGACTGTATTAACCAGGTGCTCTTCTAGACACTGAGGATTCAGGAATTAACAAAAGTATTCCCTGTCTTCATAAATCTTACATTTTAGTCCCATGGTTTATTCCCTGCCTCAATTATTGCCAGTTCAAAGAACACTCTATCTCATCCCACAGTTCCCAAAGTTATCTCCCAAATAAAATAGCATAAATTGATATTTTTTCATCATATAGTTAATAGTGTTATTTATAGTCTCCATGTAAACTTCAAGAGGAATAAAAAAGCAGGTTTGACACATCAGAAACTAGATTTCATACTGGAACCTAAGACTTAGAATTGGAAATAATTCTTTAAAGTATAGTGTAGAGAATATTTTTAAACCACTCATAAGCAAGGTTCTCTTGCTATATATATATATACTTATGTGTGTATATATGCATGTGTACTTACATATATATGGATATAGATATATACACACATACACACTACACACAAAAAATTCTTACACTCAACTGGCAATACTGTAAAACCTCATAAGGTGTAATGTATTGTAGGATAGAAATAAATTAGTCAATTTTTCTCTCTCTCTTTTCTTCCATACCTTGAAAATTTCAAGAATCCCATCATATCCCAAACCAATAAAGTCTTATATGAATGCATTTATTAGAAATCCATTTTTAAATAAAATTTTTTAACAAGAGACAGAACCTTGGAAGTAGGATCCGTGTGCTCCCCTCACAGAAACACATAGAAGTTCTAACAGTGTTACAATTAGAAATCCAGAAGGTGTTGAAATAAAAAATCAGAAGAAGCTGTGAATAATGGGAATGGAAATTCTGGCCACACCATGAAGCTGAGACCTAGACTGAAGATACTCATGTGAGAATATGACCTCAGGCTATCCCCTACAAATGCTGAGGGAGTGTAAAATTAAAAAACAGAAAAACAATTTTGGCTCTGCAATTGCAAAAGTTATGGTCAGAGCCTATATAGTAATTTTGAGTTTTTTTACAATATGATATCACCATCCTAAGGACCTTACAGTAACATTTATTTGGGGACACAATTACCCTGTGATATTTTCCTTAAAAATGTAGTTGATTAGGGAGAGAGCGGTAGTACAGAAGTAAGACTTGTTTTGCACAAGATAGACTAAAGTTTGATCTTTAGTACCACCTATGGTTCCCCACACACCACCAGGAATGAAACCTGAGAACAGAGCCAGACATAAGCCCTGAGTACCGCAAAGTACAGCCAAGTCCAATACGCCCTTCCAAAAGAAATTTGGTTGCCTTTTCCCAGAAAGCGTAGAAATAATAGAAATAAAAACATATAAAATTATATCAGTTCCATAGATCTTCGTCACCCTGTTCCCCACATACCTCCGCATTTAGTTCTATTTGGTGGCTGGTGGGTGGGTTATAACTGACAGAAGAATCTAAATTGCCATCTTGTAAAAGAGAAGTTTAAATCAGGTCTGAGTGACTTCATAGTTTAGGGCAAGGGTTAATAAATATCTAATTTTATCAAATGGAACATGCTGAATTTTATGACAAAAAAGAAAGGATATTGATGATAAATTCAGAACACCTCAAAGTGTTTTTAAAAAGTGACCTTTTAAAAATCAATCCTCTATGTGTTTGTATGATTCCTAACTTTTAAGTCTTTTAAAAATTAAGATGCTGTCGTTAACAATCCTGTTAATGATGGTATCATGACTACAGGAAGCCAGCACCACTAGTCAGCTCACTTCCTTCTACCAGTGTCCCAATGGTCCCTTCCACTCACAACCCCTCTCTGTATATGCAGTTCTGGGGAAAAAACTCTCTAGTTTTGTTGCTTCTAGCTATTTGTTGCTCCTTTACTGTGTATATTTATTTTTATTTAGAGGGAGCACACTCGGTGGTGCTCATTTTAGGGCTCACTCCTTAATAGGGCCCCGGGGGATGATAAGGAGTAACAGAGTTTGAATCCAAGTGTGCAAAGCAAGAGCCCTACCAGATATACTATCTCTCCAATCCCACTGCATATATTTAGATCCTACATATGAGAGAGACCAGTTTTTGTACCTATCCTTTTCCTTGTGACAAGGATATTACCTTGAGGGTATTTAGCATAATACCCTCTAACTCCATGCATGTCACAGCAAATTGCAAGATTTCATTGTTAAAATTATATAGTATTTCAGTATGCATATATATAAATTTTGATTTATGCATAGAAATTTGTTTTTTTATACCTTGACTATGTACGAAGTGCGTCAATTAATACATGTGTGCACATTATCTCAAGATTACCACTAGCTATATCACTTTGGTCAAATTATTCATCTTTACTGGGTTTCTATGAAGAAAATAATAAGAATCTCTTAAAGATTATATAAATTTAAAATAAAAAATATAACTAATAATAAATAACTTTTAAGGATCCTGTTTATAGTATTTTCTTAGCGATAAAATGTATTGCATAAGTGGGTTAGCAATGAAAGGGAAGACCAGTTAATAAGGAAGTGTTTCTTTCCTTTTCTTATTTATTAAAATTATGTTTAACAGAAATAGAAAAAGTAAGACTATTCTTTTATAGTAATTTTAATTAACAAGATAAAACACAATCTTAATTTTTAATCCTCATAGATGTTCTTGAGAGACTGTGTAAGCAGAGGTTGTCAATTTAATTTTAAAAAATAAAAATAAGACTGAGGTTAGTGATTTTTTGATTGGGGGGCCATACTTGGCAGTGTTCAGGAGTTATTCCTGGCTCTACACTCAGGAAATATGCCTGGTAGGCTAAAGGGATCATACTGATGCCAGGGATCAAGCCTTGGTCTGCCATGTTCAAAGCAACCACCTTACCTGAGAGTAGTGGTTTTTTATTTATCTTCACTGGGAGGAGGAAGGGAGGAAGGGAGGAAGGGAGGAAGGGAGGAAAGGAGGAAGGGAGGAAGGAAGGAAGGAAGGAAGGAAGGAAGGAAGGAAGGAAGGAAGGAAGGAAGAAAGGAAGGAAGGAAGGGAGGGAGGAAGGAAGGAAGGGAGGGAGGGAGGGAGGGAGGAAGGGAGGGAGGGAGGAAGGGAGGAAGGGAGGAAGGGAGGGAGGGAGGAAGGGAGGGAGGGGAGACCAGGGGAGGGAAAGCGAGGGGAGGGAAGGGGAGAAGAGAGTTGGTGAGAGAAGTAGAGGGGAGAGGGGAGGAAGGGAGGCAGTGGAGAGGAGAAGAGAGGAGAGCAGGGGAGAGAGAAGGAGAGGAGAGGAGAAGAGAGGAGAGGAGAGGAGAGGAGAGGAGAGGAGAGGAGAGGAGAGGAGAGGAGAGGAGAGGAGAGGAGAGGAGAGGAGAGGAGAGGAGAGGAGAGGAGAGGAGAGGAGAGGAGAGGAGAGAAGGGGAGGGGAGGAGGGGAAGGAGTGAAGGAAGAAAGGAGAGAGAGAAGAATAGAGGGAGGGAAGACAGGAAGGAGAGAAAGTAAGGAGAGAAAAAGAAGGAAGAAATCAACCTTAGGTCCAACTCAAAGATCTCTTTTAGAAAACCAGCATCCTTCATATCCTTGAACAATGCAGTAACCCATCTGCCATCATTGGACAAGTGCTAACACAATTAAATGAGACATTTAATTTCTGACTAAACCTGATTAACGGCTTCATCTGTCTAAGGCATCATTTCTGGAAAACACAAAGGAAACTTTTTCATATATGGCTGTCAGAAAAGGCTCAAACTCAGGAAAAAAAAAGCAATCTTTTAATCACCTTCAGTTGTATTACCTCCAAGATGCTCTGAGTGGAGCAAAGATTGGGACACATAGTCATTTCAAATATGTCATTCTCGGTTCTCTTAAATGCCAGTCAGAATCTGGAACAATTTTGGATGAAGTCATGGTCAGGTTTATGATAAAGGAGAGGTTTTAGATTGGACATCAAGAAAACTGATAACTCAGAAACTATAAGAATACTAGGCTACCAAAAGATGAAGATGTCTTGAAATCAAAGAGAAAATTAAATGAGTAGAGAGGTGCATTAATATTTACTAAATGTCTCATGTCTGCCAAGCACTGAAATAATCATCTGAACCCAAATGCCATATTTTACCAACTAACCAAGTGTTCTCAGGCCACAGATAAAAGCTGGGACTAAGTAACAGAAAATGAAGATATCCATGTCCTTTTCATTCAAATAATATTCTAACTAGTATATCTGAAATGATATCCATACTTCTACTTTTAAAAACCAGTTTCTTGGTTTTCATAAGAGTTACAACTGAGTATCATGTTGCATACTGAGCAGAGATAAAGGTGTATTTCTCATAATGTGGTACTAACATATTCAGCACTAAGCTGGTGTGATAGCAGGGGTGCAAGAAAGACCTTATTTATCTACAGTTACAAATCAAAACATGGCCTTTTAAACCTCACTTACCAATGGTAAGCAGTCATATGGGGTTTTTTTTGTTTTGTTTCTCATTTTATTTCTATTGAGTTAATGTTAACTTACAACATTGTTTGTATTTCAGGAGTATTATTTCATGCCTTTCCAAAATGTATGTTACTCACATTCACTACCTAAGTACCAATTTCTTCTGTCCGAGGACCCCGTTCCTCTTCCTTCTCCCACCCACTGGTAGTAAACTCAGTTCTGTCTTCAGGGTCCATGAATTTGTTCTTGTTTGACTGTGTTTCCTTGCTTGCTTCCTTCAGATCCCACAGAATGAGATAGTTCAATATTCGTCTTTCTACTTCAAAGAGAAAGTGATTTTGTATGTGACCTTGCAAATTTCCAGAAACTCTTGGAACTACTAAAAACTTGAGAGGAACCTATGTTCCTTTCCTTATTCAAGGCACTCAGAATCAACACCATCATTTAATCTGCCACCTCTCAAACATGCTCCCCTTGTGCACAAACCAGAGTCATGGTCTTTCTCATAAACAGTCTAGGGCTCCGAGGCTATGACTAAAACTTTTGTCTTCTTAGACTCTTGACACTTCTCTTGTGTATAATTGGGGGTAGTTCTCACAAACTCAAGGAAAGATTTAATGATTTCCAAATGCAGTCATTCTTTCTAATTTCAGGGAAGATGTTCTAATCTCACAACTCATCAAGAACTTTATCCCTTACTTTCAAACCTAAAACCACTGCTCACTTATCTTTCTCCACACAAATCTTTAACAAACAAATTAAACAAAGTGGTTAACTAGGTTGCTTAAATTGTTTTTCTTCCAAGAATCATCAGATGTCATTTTTGTCCTTTATGACTGGAGCGATAGCACAGCAGGTAGGGCGTTCCTTAGCCTTGCACGCGGCCGACCAGGGTTCATTTCCTCTGTCCCTCTGGGAGAGCCTGGCAAGCTATCGAGAGTTTCCCACCTGCATGGCAGAGCCTGGCAAGCTACCCATGTTGTATTCAATATGCCAAAAACAGTAACTGAAAGTCTCACAATGGAGATGTTACTGGTGCCCACTTGAGCAAATCGATAAACAATGGGACGACAGTGCTATATAGTGCTATGAGAATAACAGCTATTCAGAATTGTCTTTGATCCCAAGGATGAACAGCTACTTCTTTAAAGTAACAAGAAACAAAATACCAGTTTGAACCTTCATATTCCATCATATTAAATTCTGATGAATCCACCTTACCCCACTGTTCACAGACTTCAATACAAAATGAAATGCCATTCAAATCAATGTACAAGTTTTGGACACAAACAGTTGCATAATACTAAATGAGAAAAAGGGCTGGAGCGATAGTACAGCGGGTAGTGTATTTGCCTTGCATGTGGCTGACCCAGGTTCAATTTCTGCCATCCCATATGGTCCCCTAAGCACCAACAGGAGTAATTCCTGAGTGCAGAGCCAGGAATAAACCCTGAGCATCACTGAGTGTGACCCAAAAATCAAAAACAAATGAAAAAAAAAACAGTTGCAAAAAGCATGCATTTACTCAGAGATAGTATAATACCTTTGTGAATTGAATATTATGAAATGGCCCTGAACTCATACATTGCTATTCCTTTTTTTGTTCTGTTTCTTTTTCATCATCTTAAATATTACATGAATTTAACTTTCTACGCCCCTCAAATGTAAACATTAACATTATAGTTATTCTCTTTAAACAACAAAATTAACTTTGGCAAAGCACCTTAAAAGCTGTACAATTTTATTCTAAAGTGACAACTTGTAAATAAAGTAAATGAAAAACGGAGAATTCTATCACTGCTTTATGCAATACCTCACCTCTTACTTTATCTTATCTTTTTTACCAGTGTCTTTCCATTCCCATTGTCCTCATCCACTTAAACTTATCTTTAATAGTGTTTTATCTTATTGAGCTCAATGTATTCATAATAGAAAATGGTTCAACTCTATCTGTAACAAAATGAGATCTTAAATAAGCTGAGAAGCCTTGCTTAATAATATCAACAGAACAGTGAAAATGCAAGAGCTGCACAAAATTGCAAACCTTGAAAGGAACAATGAGGGAAAGATTGAGGAAGATCAGGTAAGGGAGAACTGAAAGGAAATGCTCAAGAAGATTTTCAGAGAAAGTTAAGAATTTGCTATTTGTGTTTTCTTTGTTTAATTATTGTACTTTAGGCCACATGCTTAGAAGAGTATTAACATTTATGGCTTTGACGTACATAGTGTGAACCTGAAAAAAAAAGTCCTATGTTATAGGTTGTCATGTTGTTGTCTAGAGACTCAAGTTCACAATGGTGAAAAGTAGAAGGGAAAACTTTAAAAAGAAGGCCAAATTAATAACACAGGGGTTAATATATTTGCCTTGGTGACCCTGGTTCGGTTCCTGGCACTGCAATTAGTCCCTGTCTTTGAGCACTTCCAGGAGTGACCCCTGAGCTGGAGCCATGAGTAAGTCATGAGCACTGTTGAATATGGTTCTAATCTTCACCTCCCTCCAAAAAAGGGGCAACTGAAAAACAACAGATGGATAACTGAATAAAAATGAATGCATAAGCAAATCTGTATATATCCAACCAAGAGAGATTTACTCTAGGTCTACAATGCCAATTCAACTTTTGAAAATCAATTTGTAAATATGCTAACAAAAAGATGATATGACATCAAATAATTGTGAAAAAGTTTGACAACATCCAACATGACAAGAATTTTCAACAAACTAGAAATAAAAAGAAACATTCTCAACTTGACATCTACACAGAAAATGAGAAGAAAAAAAACCTACAATTGGTGTTATGCTAGACAGTGAGAAGCTGTGTTCTTTACCTCTGAAAATGGGAGTAGACATAAAAATGTTGTCTCTGTCATATCTTTTCAATAGTTTCGCAAATACTGTATAAAAAGACAAGTATATAGAATATATGCAAAGTAGGAAGAAAGAAATAATCTTCCTCTATTAACAGATGACATGGTTTACCTATGTAAAATCCCCACAAAAGTTGACAAAGAAAAACTTAAAAAAGTCTTAAGAGTATGGCACCAGTACTCTAAACTAAACTAGTCTGAATAAATCTGCAATTTCATCTTCATCATAAATTGGGAAAATAAATTTGTAGTACTGTAACACTGTACCTGTGATGTATTCGATATGCCAAAAACAGTACCAAGTCTCACAATGGAGACGCTATTGGTGCCCGCTCGAGCAAATTGATGATCAACAGGATGACAGTGCTACAGTGATATATATACTAGTTACCATACCCAAATTTTTCCTCAACCCTGTCAGTAGAGTCATTATCTACGATAAGTACCTAGCAAGTAAAACCACCACCACACAAACAGGAAAGACAAATGAATGTGCTTCCAATGAACAAGACTGCAAAAATAAATAAAAGAAAGAAGCTAATTCTGAATCAAAACTGATAATGTGAATTTAAGTACATAAATAATTTGTGTTGATGAGCCTAGCAAACAAATTGGGGCGAGCAATGCACCCCAATGCAGGAGAATGCAAAAGAACTTCAAATAATTTGTATAGATACTCTACTTTCAAGAAGATGAAGCATAACTCTTCACTCCTAACTCAGGTCTGCACATAGTTATTTTATTCCATAAGGTATGAAAGTTGATAAAAAGAGTGATGGTACTATAGAGAACCTTGACAAGCAATGCCTCAACCAAGTAATCAAAGGTAACATCAATAGTGCTAAGTTATGTTTATAGTACACAGTTGTCATATGATGTAATAAAAATAGCTCTTTATTTCTGCAGTCTTCCTCCCAGAAGTGATTCACCCCAATCCATTCTTAAGAAAAGCATCAGACAAATCCCAATTTAGGAACATCATGAAAAATACCTAACTAGTCCTTCTTGAAAATGCCAACACCATTGAGAACTATGAAAATCTGACAAACCTTAGGCAAGAGGAATCTAAGAACCTAAAGCCACTAAATGCAATGTGGTATCCTCAAAATAGTAAAATAATTTTGGATAAAAAACTAAAGAAACATGAATTAAATATGCACTTTTATAACAATATATTCATATTCCTCCAATAGTTGTAACAAATACACAATAATATAGGATGTTAATTGGAGTCCAGAGTGAAGATACAATGAGTAAGGTGCTTGCCTTACTCAGGGCCAATTTGGTTTGATCCCTGGCACTACAAAGGTTTCCCTGAACCCCACCAGAAGTGATCCTTGATCAAAGAGCTAGAGGTAAGTCCTGAGCACAACTTGGCATGGCACAAAAGCCCGCATACTACTACTACTACTACTACTACTACTACTACTACTACTACTACTACTACTACTACTACTACTACTACTGGTGATGATGATGATGATGATGATGATGATGATGATGATGATGATATACAATATTAACAACTAGAGAAATTGAGTGAAGATTATTTGGGTGCTTTATGTACTGTGCACTTTTTATTACAAATCTCAGAAATTATAGAGTTAATATTTACTAAAGACTTCTTTTTTTAGAAAAGTATCTTTTCCTTGTGATCATTGGATGTCAAAAAACTGCTGTTTTTGGATTCATATGGCTAAGGTAGAATAAGAGTTGAGATCTTCTAAGAGACCCATAGTTTTACTGAAAGCAAAAGAATAAAACCAGAAAAATGATGAAATAATATCTAGAACATTTTATTACAGATAAAAACAGAGATCTCAGCCTACTCATCTTTGTGATTTTCAGAAAAATCAAATGAATCTCAGACTCACGCAATGTGCTGACCATGGGTATATAAACAGGAAGAAAATTATCAGGAATGTGTTTCTCATATTATAGATACTTTCTTGAGTTAGCTTCAGATATGTTTAATATTCTACCCTCAACCCCTAGAGGAAACAGTTATGCTATAGATAGAAAATCTCTGTTCTTTGCACTCAGGAAAATGTTCCAAGATTTATAAACAATATCGAATATTTAGGAATTCAAAGTCACTTCTTCTGACATGGGTTTCAAAACTAGTTCTCACACACTGGGTACCAATCAGGTTCCATATACTTTGCCACATTACTTCATCCAATTGCATAATAATGCTAAGTCAATTTTCTCAAATCACTTCAAAGAGATTGAGGACTTACCTGAAGTCCTAAGTGTGAGTTGAATATGATATACATTTATTCAGAAAGTCATAGTGTTTTTCTAATTCTGTCATCTTAGATGAGTTTTACACTAATTTTTCAAATAATCTGTATGCTTATACAGTTCTAAATGCCTCACAAACATTTATCCAATACTCTCAACTACTTATTAGATCCTAGAAATATCTGCATTTTAGAAATAAAGGAGCTCTCATCATCTTTCTGAACTTCCAAGATGTATAATTTCGAAGATTCATCTACCGTTAAAGCAGTCACTAATTCAATAACAGGCAATGTGTCTTCATTGTTGAACTTGCCACCCTATGCCTGAAACAGAGCCATACTAAAGTCTAAAAAACCCCTTAAGGAGCACCTATAAAACTCAGTATGAAAACAGTGAAGCAAAAACTAATCATACTTAATTTTCTTTTAAAAATTTATGGCAGAGAGATGCTAATAGTTAACATTTATGCAATTTGCTGTTTTAAAACATATTAATTTAAAATGGTTCCTGAAGGTATAAGTTAAAAAGTGAAATAACTTTTCCATGTCAGAAAAGTTTTAACTTTTATTTTTCATTTCTCAGAATGGGGATTAAGGGAGTAAAGGGAACAAATAACCTAAAGGCTGAAAGGAGAAGAAAGAAATGGCAGGTAGAAAATGAAGAAGAGAGGGGAAGAAGATACAGAAAGGAGGACTAAAAGGAAAAGAAAGAATGTAGGAGCTAGAGATACCGTACAGCAGGTAGAGCATTTGCCTTGCATTGCTTCTGTTCAGTCTCCAGGAAGCCATATAGTCCCCCAAATCTGCCAAAAGTGACTTCCACTTGCAGAGCCAGAAGTAAGCCCTGAACAGAGCCCCGAGCAGAGTGAGGAATAAGACCTGAACTCTGAACATTGTACTATCTCTCTGGCCCCTTATGTAAAAATTTCTTGACTTGAAAAATGAAAACGTCTATTGGGAGAGGTAGGATAGCAGGCAGGATACTTAACTGGCAAGCAGCTGACCCATGTTCAATCCCAGGCACCACATCTGGTTCCCTGAACCCCACCAGGTGTGATCCCTGAGTGCAGAGCTAGGTGTAAATCAGTCCTGAGCACAGGTGAATCTGACCCAAACCAAAAACAAACAAAAAAGATGATCTCATTCACAAAGTTTCATGTAATTAAATTAAATAATATGTATGAACAGTCTATACATATGTATGTAGCACTGTCTTCCTGGACTGGAGCAATAGCACAGTGGGTAGGGTGTTTGCCTTGCACGCGGCTGACCTGGGTTCAATTCCTTCTTCCCTCTCGGGGAGCCTGGCAAGCTACTGAGAGTATCCTGCCCACCCAGCAGAGCCTGGCAAGCTCCCCGTGGCATATTCGATATGCCAAAAGATGTTACTGGTGCCTGATCAAGCAAATCGTTGAACAACGGGATGACAGTGACGGTGCTACAGTATGAACAGTCTAATAATATGTCTTGTAAAGAGTGGATACCAAACAAGACAATCCTTTGTCATCTACTTACTAGTTATGTATGAAAGTAGATAAGTTCAGAAAAGGGATCATGTCTATCCTGATAAAGCAAGGACTGAGAGCATAATAAAAATTCAAATAAAATACAATAAAGCAGACTGGGCTGAACATTCTTAAAACTAGTTGAAATTAGACCAGCTCTTGAATCAGAGACAGGTATATTACTGCACTAAAGGAAATATTGACAACTCCCAGATGAACATCTTGCTCATTTCTGATTACTTAAATCAAAGTGTAGAGCAAAGGACACTAACCCGGTTTAGCTGTCAAACGCCTGCTTGCATGTGTGATGTTCTAGGTTCAATATTCAACAATAAAAATACAAAACAAAATAAGATACAAAACAAGAATAAAAGAAAGCAAGAAATCATTAGATAATTAACCTATTTATGCAAAAAAATTCCCTCTTTACCTCCATCAGTAAACATTTCTTTCATGGTCATAATATCAAATAGACTTTTGTGTATGTGTGCGTATTTTTTAAATTTTAAAATTATTTTTACAGACTTACAAATTTTTGTGATTATGTTTCAGTCCTACAATGACCGAGTACCCATCCCTCCACCAGTGCTCTTTCTCCACTACCAATGTTCCCAGTATCCTTCCTGCCCTCCACTCCACTCCAACCCTCCCACCTGCCTCTGTGGCAGGCACATTCCCTTTTACTCTCTCTCTCCTTTTGGGTGCTTTTAAAAGTGAAAATCTGGATTTAAACTTCAGCTTTAATTATCAACCTCGCATATTTTATTTAGTTTCTCTAGGCCTTATTTTTTCACTTAAAAGTTTGGATTTGTAATAGAGTAAGTCTTCACTTGACTTAATTGAAAGATTCTTGGAAACTGTGACATTAAGAAAAATATAACCAAACAAAGTGTATACCTAAGATAACTTCTAGCTAAACAAATGTTTAGTTCTTACACACTGTTTCTGGTCACAAACCTCACCAAATTTTTAAATAATAATTCAAAATGCTTTTAATATTCAGCCATTTATGTTCATTCATTCATTCATTGGGAAAATTTGCAAAGTCCACTCAGATGATGACCTAAGAAATCCATTGTTTTGCTCATTAAAGTAATGAAAAGAAGATGAACAAAATGCGTTTATTCAAGGACCTGCTGTACTGCCTTCATGAGGAATCAAATGAACTAATATAGTTAAAATGCCTATCAAAATGTCTGTGCACACATTCATTATTCACTATGTGACAGGTGTTAATATTTATTCATATTATTTATTGAGCTCTCAGAGTTCTGTTTCTTATTAATGATCTCAAATGATTTATTATTCTAAATTCTTAGTACCACCTTGCCTAAGACACCATTTCTGAAATCTTACCCTTCTGAGATAGTCTATCATTCCCTAATTGAGATGACTTCTGAGCAAACTCCTCAACAAGAACTTCTTTGGAAACTCTGTCCAAGGAAGTTTCTGTGAAAGAAAATATCCTGTCCAGAGGTTAATAAAGATAATAAAGATTAAGAACTGAAAGGAATATGTGCTCATTAAGTTTGAGAAAAGCTATATAGCTATTCAGCACAATATGCTGCTAGACAAGATGACTGATTTGCAGATTGCCAAATTATTCAGGTTATTAGGAAAAAGAATGTGTTCCAGAAGAACAAAGAAACCCAACACAAAACAACAGTGAATAAGTAAGTACATAGGGGCTGGAGCAATAGCAGAGTGGGTAGTGCATTTGCCTTGCACACGGCTGACCCAGGTTTGATTCCCAGCATCTGATATGGTCCCCTGAGCACCGCCAGGACTGATTCCTGAGTGCATGATCCAGGAGTAACCCCTGTGCATCGCCAAGTGTGACACAAAAAGAAAAAAAAAAAGTAAGTACATAAGTCACTCACATGGTTGGGAGTAAAAAATGACATAAGCTTTCAAGATTTTGAATAACATGACTTTGCTCATATATTCTAATTGCATTCTTTTAAAAATTAAAAAAATGTTCTATTTTATTTTCTAATTGCATTCTTAAGATAATTAAGATGTCCCAAAACCAATGAATGAGGTGTCGAAGCAGATAACTAAGTAAAGATGTCAGCTTTCTGGATAATAGTCACCAAAACAGTGACTAATATTTAAGACTATATATATGATCAATTTTTTTCCTCTAGTCAATTGATGGAATGACAATGACTCTTTACTAGTGTATGTGCAATACAATATAGGCTCTGGAAAACAAAGAGGGGACAGGAGAAGTATGCTGACTTGCTGCGGTGACTACACCAGCAAATTCTACAAAAACCTAGTTTTACCACTTACTTCTATACTGGAAATAACTTTCATATATAATAATAACATATGTGATGTTGTGACATGAATACTAACATTCACTAAACATTCTAACATTTCCTTCATTCTAACATTTCTTTCCACTGGTGACTATCATAGAGTTACACTGCTACTTCAGGTGCCTTGAGTGTTGAAAGTTTAAAAAAATGAATAAAAAAAGAAAAAAAACCCCTCTTACTCTTTGGAAACAAATTACTTTCCCAGAAGAAAAACAATACATTTGTCCCATTTGACTTCACTAGCAGGTTCTTGTTATATGTTCTTTGCCAAAAAGGTGCAGAATATAAAGAGCCACAAGTTCCCTAGATGATTTCCGTGGAATGCATACCACAAGAAGATGTTTGGTAAACAGGACTTTTATGAAATAACGCTGCTATCCAATCCATGGAGAAGGCAAAGTGCAGGAGTATCAAGGGTGAGGAAGCATTATATAACACTGACCCTACAACAAACCAAGAAAATACCATGGAAAGCCTAGAGCTAGGATGATTCTTCAAACCACATTGAACCAAGATGCCAAATCTATACACCTTCCTTCAGTCCTTCCTTGAAGGGCAACAGGCCAGTAAAGGACATGTGCTATAATGACTTCAGCTCTCTCCTACAGACACATTCCTTAAGAGCCAACCATTGGAGGAAATCTGCAGAGAGCTTTCTTGGTTTCTGGAAATCAAGCCCTTTATTGAGAGGAGATATATCACTTGTATCAGTTGTCATCCCATTGATCTTTGATTTGCTTGAGCGGATGCCCGTAACGTCTCCATTTGGAGACACAGACATTACAAAAACCACCAGAAGTGGGAAGGGAGAAACAGTGAATGTAGACAGTGTATTTACAAGCTTGTTGGGGCTTGTTGGGGCTTGAGAGAAAGGGTTGTGACCAGATGTCAGTGTGAGGGAAGGCTCCTCTTATGAGTGCTGTTTTGTTAAATTTCTCTGTTATTGAATAGTAGACAATAGTATGGAGAGAGAAGCTGGAAATATAGAAGTGAAGATGAATAGAATAGCTCAGGGAGAGAAAATTCTCATCTGTCTTCCACATCCATGTAAATGTTTTACACCTTGGGTAAAAACACAAAAAAGAAAAAAGGGACGAGGAGGGGAGCACCTCACCGCACTGGGCACAGGGCACAGGGCAGCGGCGCTGTCTCTCCCGCTGCCTGTGTTCGGTAGTCTCCAGCCACTTCCCCCACCCTGGGGAGATTGATGGTGATGATGAGGCAGGTGAAGGAAGGAATGGAGCCAGGCTGGTTGGTCTCAGTTGCAGTTTATTCTATTCCCATATCCATTCTCCTCTGATTCTCCTCCTGCTTCTTCCTCCCCCATCCTACTTCATTCTCCTCCTCTGGATCTGGATCTCGATCTAGCTTCTCCAGATCTCGCTCTGGGACTGACCCCCAGCCCACTCTCACAGCCTAGTTTAATCCCCAAGCATGAGGGGTTGGGGCTTACACATAGGTGTGGTCACAATCTATAGGGGTAAAGTTATTTCCCTCAGGGGATTCTTCATCTAGGACAGATTCTCTTTTAGCAGGACACCCACCCAAGGGCAGAATCCCGTGGGTGTGTTTCTCCTCTCCTTGTCCAACTAACATATAATCATTTTGTATGGGCATAGCAAGATGCATTAAGCTTATAGAATTGCACTCCTGGGGTCATCTCGATCTCAGACTACAGTGCTCAGGCCAGATTAGTCTTTCCTATCCCTAGCAGGGTCCTAGTCTCATCCTTTCTTTTGGATCATGACATGACATGTCCATGACCAAGCTCTTAACATATAGTTAAGCATTAGGTGCTTGGGCCAGGCCCATCTCAATGCCAGGGTAGCACATAATTCACACTAGCCCTGGGTCCATCCCATCCCTCATTGGGACCTTGATTTTGGGGGTGCTAGGAAGTAAGGGCAGCTGAGGCTTAAGTCGAGAAAGCAGATGCCCAGGACTGAATAATATTTGAAGTCAATTAAATCCCATGTTACCAAAGCATATTAACAATTGTCTTTCTTTGTCTATACAAAAAGGATATTGCTTTAAAGTAAACCATTCAAAAGACACAAGGAGAGGAGAAAAGGCAATATTAATTTACAACACAAGTTCGCTGTCCTAGCAAGTTCTGACCTTACAAATTAATAGAGTCTGATTAGGGAAAGAGCTGAATGACTAGTTGGGGAAGGGAGCATAGAAGTGATTACAGATAAACAAAGGAATGAGAGTGACTCGGGAAGCACCTTGATGGGCGTGACTGATATACTTAAGCTCCTAGTGGCAAGGGGAACAGGACATACCGATGTTGTCTAGAATTGTTTAGAGATTATTACCAGATATGCCTAAACTCTTTGTGGCAAGGGAGAAAGAACAAACCAATGATATCCTACAACACCTCAATGTTAGCACTTAATCCATTAAGACTTAGTGTCTTGGCACTAGTGTTCAATCTCACTTTACTATGGTCTACATTAAAAATAATTTTTAATTTGTGATCTACGCAAAAACAAAGACCCAAACAACTTTCGAATTTTACCCTCTGTATTTACAACTGTACAGAACACATAATTAGCATATAGTCAGCTGTTAATGCGTTAAACACAAAAAAAGGACAAAATTAAAACTCATATATATTATGTTTAATTAACTCAAATGAATAGTATGCAAACAATACACATTTTTGAGTAATAATAGTCTTCCCTACCTACTACCTACTGTGTAAAAGCATCATTCTGCCTGTGTGGGGCAGGAGGGATAGCACAGATGTTTCTTGCCATAATTAAGCTAGGTAATTAACAGACCCAGATTTGGATGGCCCCCAGGACCTATCAGCTTGTCAACTCATTATATAAATTTACAAATTCCAAATTAATTTATGTACAGTCAAGAGTTTATATATACAATCGGATCCTCAGACATCTCAAATGATCTCAAAGACTCTTCTTTATAATGTCTTTTTTTTTCTCCTTTAAAGGATGCTCTGTGAAAATCTATTAGCATACAGCTTACTGGATTGGAAACCAAATAAATCAATGTTGTTTTCTTTAAAACTAGAGAGCTCACAGGAACAGTTTTTACAGTATTTATTTATCTTTAATAATCTCCAATGGAAAGATCATTAGAATTGATTTGTCAAGGGTCAGCAAAGAACAAGGGAGAATTTTCTTACCATCAACCTTCATGGGGTTTTTATTTCTTGTTGGTGTTTGTGTTGTCTGTTTCCTCTGTGGCTGCATTGAAAAGGAGCATTACAAGAAAGATTTGTCTGTGGCTTTCATTCCTGGAACACAGGAGGAATGTAAAAGGAGGTGTTATTAATGGAAGAGCATCATACCAGAGCCTCATAATTCTCTGTAGATGTATCTGATCCAGTCTGGTATGTGATAAAAGAATACTGATTAGTGAAGAAAATCTTTAATATGAGCTGGTGCTGTACTCATCCTTTAGGGAGTTCATGATTATGCAAATCTTTGATTCTATATTGAGAAGTTTGAATTCGTGCTGAAAAACAGCAAAATACCAAATAGACTGTTTCATTCCAAGTATTAGGCCCTCAACACTAATAAGAAGAAATTGGCATAAATAACTTTGGTGTCTTTGGGGACATTTTGGCCACCAATCTTAAATATGATTTGGGATTTAGTTATTAAAATAGAGAAGACTGTTGAAATATCTCTAATATTATGGTGAGATACAAATAAAAATATCAAAATTAATGATTTCATCAATGCATTAGAGCTTATACAAGTTTTTACTTACTTGTAGTAATGTAGGTTAAAGTGGTTCTTTTATAACTACAAACTGGGTCTAGGGATATAGCTCAATTGATAGACTGTATGTCTTGTATGTATTAGTGCAAGGAATTGATCGGGTTTAATCCCTGACACCACATACCCGCTTCGAAGGCCACGTACTGTTGGGTGTGTCTCTGATATCCCCTGAAGTCTACATTGCCCAGGTCTTTATCAAGAGTTCCCTGAGTATCCCTGGGAATAGTCCCTATTGAAAAAAAGAAAAATACTCCAAAATACTTCCACAGTTAACATTACTATAGAAGCTCTGAATTCTGGATTCTATTTTTTTTTTGTAAACAGTGAAACAATTTTTTAAGTTGTGGTTAAACTTTTATGCCTTATAAATGGATTTATATTTGAAGCTTGTTTGTCAAGTTGAAGCTGAGCTTGAACCAAAACACTGAATGTCTAGGCTGGAGATGTGACTCAAGTGCCTTGCATGTGTGAGGTTCTCAGTTTGACCCCCAGTACTTTACACACATCCTCACCCAAACACTCCTGGATGTAATCCCAGTGGTCTCCCCGCAAAAGTTATATGAATGAGGCCTCATAGCTTCCCCTTCACTTTGATTTTATGGCTGAAATACTTGGTACTGCTTTCAGAGCCCCAACGCTGCTCACAAAATAGCCTATGGGAAAGCTAAACAGGAATTAGTATGTATCCTCCCCTAGATAAGTACTCACAGACAACAATATATTCAGATATATAGATATATAAGTAGAGGTAAACTTGAAACAAAAATCTCTTCATTTAGCAAGCTTGTTGAATGATGAGCATGGTGCTAGGTACCGGGAGCATTCACACAGGACTCAGTCTCTTCCCAGCAATGCTCACAGTCTCGTTAGAGATATATTTTAGTTTGTCTGGGGGGCCACATTCAAGAGTGTTCAGAGATTATTATTGGGTCTGTGCTCAGGGATTGACCCTGGCAGGGCTCCAGGAACCAAAGAGTTTGCCAGGAGTAGAACTCAGGTCACCCACCACACTCTCAAGGCAAGCACCTTACCTGACAATCTAGCACTCTAGCACCTGAGACATTTACTGGAGTGTAGGATAACATTGCCACATACAGGTAGCTTAGGTTTTTTTAAAAAAATTTTTATTAAGTCTTTTGCATAATTAATTCAGAGCAATGTCCTTTTTGTATGGGCCCAGGAAGACAGTAGTAAATGCTGTGCTTTTGTAATTTGGGAATCCTTTGACTCTACAAGATATTTTCTTCCTGAGCATCTGTTTTTTCAAACTAAGCCTCAGCTACCCTTACTTCCTAGCACTCCCAAAGGCAGGGTCCCGACAAGGAACGGGATGGATCCAGGGCAAGTGGTGAGCTACCTACCCTGGCATCGAAATGGGCCTGACCAACGTGCCTAATGCTTAACTGTAAGTTAAGAGTTTGGTCATGGACAAATGCTGTCATGATCCAAAAAGTAATAACTAGAGTCGGACCCTGCAAGGATTAGGAATCATTAATCTGGCCTGAGTGCTGTAGTCTGAGTCTGTGGCAAGATGTTTCCAGGAGAGCTGCTCTACAAGCCTCAATGTATCTCTTACTGTGTCCATACAAAAATAACTAGTATTAAGATGTTGATTGAGTTATTGGACTGAGGAAAGGAGAAAAACACCTTAAGAGGTGTTTTGCTCACAGACAGTCCGGAAGGTCTTTGGAATAACTCTAGGTGGTGTTTCTGCCCTGGAGCCTGATGGGCAGTCAGAAAGAGCTTTCTTATGTTGATTTTGTTACTAGAGGGGTGTAGCCCAGAGAACAGGGGTGGAGAGTTAAGTGGGGGAGAGGCAGAAAGAGATAATGAGGGAGTCTGGGAGTTGTTGGAGAAGAAGCAGTCAGAGTCAGAAACCAGGAGAGGCAGTCAGAGTCTGAATCCAGAGGTCAGAGTCAGAGTCAGAATCCAGAGAGGTGAGAGAGAGCCCAGGCTGCGAGATGGAGCGCAGAGAGATGAATGGGAGAGATGAGGAGAGAGGAGGAGACGGGAATGAGGGACAGTGTGAGACTAAAATGGGGAACTCAGAGAGACTGGAACAGGTGCGTGGAGAGAATGGAATAAACAGCAACTGATCAACTGGTTTGGCCCTTGTTTCCTCTTCCGTCTGTCTGCCCCATAGCTTGGGCTGCCCAGGCTGGGTGAGCGGCCCGGGACCACTCCTGAATCCGGGTGCCGATGGGGAGAGCCTCTGGGGCTCTCCCCCGTCCCCCAAGGGAGAATTTTTTACACTGGAGTTTTATAAAAACAAAAAGGAAATATAAAACAAATATAAAAAATATAAAACAAATAAAAAATATAAAACAAAAAGTAAACAAAATATATGTCTTAAGAAGTCACATGAGACTGTGCCGGTGTGATGGACGGACTCAATAACCTATATTGGGTAATGGGCACTTGTGACCATCTGTTAAACTTTTGCACCCCTTATCTGAATATTATTTACAAATGCATAACATAAAATACATACTATTACAGGGAGAGAATACATTGATATAGCTATTAATGTCTTTTGATATTTCTCATATAATGTACAATGTGCCTCTCAATTGTTTGTAATCTTATTAAAATAAAATCACAAAGGCTTTTCCCCCCACTTATGTAGCCTGTCTTTTCTCTTGAATATGTATTCCTCTTCTCTCCCCTCACATCTTTCTCTAAATAAAAATTATTTTTATTTAGATTAATTATAATTTAGGTAAATTAAAATTTAGATAAATTATAGATAAAAATTATTTTTGCTTCAATATAAATACATGCCAAATAATTATTGTGAATACCAATAGTAGTAGCACCATCAATATTTTGTGACACTTTTTAACAATATAATATGAAAACATGCCTTCTTTGGTAACAAAATACAAGCACTGATATTAGTTGAATTTACTAACTACACGCCAATTAAAGAACATGACCAATTTCAGTAATACGTTAATAAAAATAACTTTTCTTTTCTTCAGATTCTCAGCATCCACCCATGAGTCCTTTGGAAGATGAAGAACCCTTAAGAACCCCTTCTGACAGGCAATGCCCGTGCTGATATTCAAATTACTGGGTGGGTTGGGGAGTCTGGATGGAGCCATGGGTACCACAAGCACCAGTGGCTGTGTGAGCAAAGATACACATTTAGAAAACAGGTTGGCATCTGTGGGAAAATTCAAGCTTCATTTTTGTTTCTCATAACTGAGATTTCATAACATTATGTTTGGTCTTTATGATTTGTGATTTTATTTCATGCTACTTTTAGGGCATATATGGATGTCCCAAAGAAATATTGCTCACAAATAATTCTTGTTCTCTAGGAAAGCATTCTTCAATCTTTTCACAGCTGTATAAGCTGGCCCCTGTCTGCACACAGTATAACTGTGGTAGACCGTGGGCTTCCAACCTGTTTACACTTGCAGAGCAGTAGGTGAAGACCACTGCCCTAGGAAGTGTAACTTTCATGCAATTGACATGCCTTTTAGTGCTGTTTTAGATTGTTACTGGAAGGAATTGCACAGAAGGAAAACTGAGTATTATTTCTGGCTTCTAAGATTTATCTTTGTAGCAAAGAACCATATTCTTTCATTTATACCTGTGTTCTGTCAGTACTCCATCATTTTCTATTACATACCAGATATTGCATTAGTTACTGAAGGAATGGAGACGAATATATCACAGTGCTACCATCAAGAAGTTCGTCACCTAACTGAGGAGATAAGACTTGTATATAAATATTCACAGAACATGTAGCAATTATATAATGTGAGAAAAGAATATAGTTCATGAGGCCAGGGAGATAGTACAGGGGTAAATTATTCACTTTGCAGGCAACTGATCCTGGTTCATTCCCTCATACCACATATGGTCTCCTGAATAATGTTGTGGTTACTTCTGAGCACAAAGATGGAATAGCCTGGAACACCACTGGGAGTGGCCAACACACACACACACACACACACACACACACACACACACACACTAAAAGAAAAAGATAAGAGAAATGCTATGCCCCCCCACCCCATTTCAGTGCCAAGAAAGCATTTTTGAAATGATAATGACTCTTTTTTTTTTTTTTTAGCGTTTTAGGTCACACCTGGCGATGCTCAGGTGTTATTCCTGGCTCTGCACTCAGGAATCAGTCCTGCCAGTGCTCAGTATATGAGATGCTGGGAATCAAAACCAGGTCGGCCATGTGCAAGGCAAATGCCCTAGCCTGCCCTAGCCACTGTGCTATGGCTCCAGCCCCAATAATAGTGAATTTTAAATTTTATAATAGCACAAGAATCTGAAGAGAATAAGAAAAGGCTTCTTATTAAAAATGACTTTGCTTTGCTGATACTCACTTTCTACACCAATGAGACAGCATTAATACTACACTCACTGTGAGCTTTGATTCCCTTTTCTGCACATTATATTATCCATGGCTTCAAGGTGTGGATTAGAGTGAAAGCCATGGTGATGTTCAATAAATGATTAACTCCTCAGGTCTGGATTGCCCAAACCCTACACATTCCATAAGTCCCTCAAAATTGGCCTGCTGTTGGGAGAGAAGTGCAGAGGCCTTGGATAAAAATACCCTTCCTGGCTAAAAATATATGGAGATCTTATGTGTATATAATGCCTTGATACTGTTTGTAACACACATACATTTAAATCAGCTCCCAGTATTAAAATTGCTCACCTCTGGGTACTTGTTTATCACCTAGACTCCATTCTTCAAGGCCTTCCTTATATTTTAGTCTTCCATAGATCCTCCACAGTCAGGGCTCAGGGCTGAGCACAAAATACAATCTCCACGTATTATTGCTGCAGGTGAATTGTGTGGCTGTATCTAGGAATAAGTAGGGAAAAAATTAATGTAAAACTTACAACAAACTAACTAGACGTGTTGGGAATAAATGAGCATCTTCACCTCGGTACAGAAGGCAAACAACTTTGAAAGTAAAAGGATCAAAGGAGATTAGGCAGGTATGAAAAGGAATCATCTGTCTAGAACATAAACAGGGAAACAAATAGGAAATCTGTAGCAAGGAGATTACACAAAGATTATACTGGAAATTGCAGGATGAAGGACGAGCCAGTGAGAAGAATGAAGTATAACAATAAGCCAGGTCCTGGGAGAGATAGTCTTGCACTGAGTAGGGGCCATGGAAGGTCTCTGCTTTTAAAGATTAGTGGAACGGAGAAAGAAGGATAATGCTGAGAAGCATAATAAACATAAATTGTCTTGGGACCTTGGCAGGCTTTGGAACTCTCGAGTATTCTTATGCTGTGAATGAGATGAGAATCGATTCATCAGATGTACTAGTAGTTCCTCTCTGCTATGTATTCAGGTCTGCAGGACCTGACTCAAGCAGCTAGAGGCACAGACAAAGAGAAGTCTGTTTCCGCAAAAACTAAGCTCTTTTCTTTGAGCTCCTGTTGGTATGAAAGCTGCCAAGCTGGTAACAATTCCAGAACTTAAGGGACAGAGAGAGAGGGAGAGAGAGGGAGAGAGAGAGAGAGTATTTGTTTTCTTCATTGAATGACCTTATGCCAACCTGAAATTATCCTGGCTCTGTTTAACAACACACTTAGTGTCAAGGACCATAGATTATGCCCTAGCATTTTTGTGGGGTGCAGAGGCTAACCTGACTGTGCTCAGGGATTATTCTTTTCTTTTATTCTTTGTTTGTTTTGGGTTTGGGGAGCCACACCTGGTTGTGCTCTGGGCCTAGTCCTCTTCATTTAGAGATCAAGGCTCCTGGTGGGTTCAGGGTAACATATGGTACTACGAATAGAACCTCTTGTTTAATTATTTCCTTTTAAATTTAAACACTGTATTTTTATCCTTTTATTCATTAAAAATTGACATAATTTCATACACAAATTTTAAGATGAAAACATTAGTAATTTTGCCCTTCTTTTCATTTCTCCTTCTTGCAAATTCTACTCTGCAGTTAGAATTTAGAGTGTCAAGATAAAGCATTTACATTTTATGTCATCATTTTTCCAAGCACTGGCTACTACAAAAATGACATCCTTTAAAATAACTCTTTCAACCTAGTTAGAATTATAGGCTCCTGTTAACCTCAGCAAGCATTCAGTTAAAGGAAAATAGCAAACCAAAACAGTACCTGGGGCATTTATGTTTGCCCTCTGTGAAGTGAAAAATTTCTTGGCCAATAGGCTGTCTCACAGATAAAACATCAAAAGATGTGTTGAAACATTATATATCCCTAAGAAATCTGTTCCCAAAAGTTTATTTATTGTATAATGTCCACAAACAATGAAACTCTACCCTTTCAACTTCTTTGCTTGGATTTTGAGGCCACAGCTGGTGGTACTCTGGGGCTACTCCCAGCTCTTTGGTCAGGTCTTACTCCCACAGAGCTAAGGAAACGATGCAGTGGCAGGGACAAAACCTAGAATTTCTGCAACCATAGTATGCACGTCAGTTCTTGAACTATATCTGGCAGCAAAACTCCACAATTTTTTTCAGTTCAGGTTGTCTGCCATGAATTCAAGTCACAGATGCAAAGTGGGTGTTGAATCAGTCAGAAGGCATTGATTAGCTCATCCACACTTTTCTATTTGCATAGTAATGACAGAAAAGTTGCATATCCGTTAAACATCTTGGAAGATGTCTCTTTGTAATTGCAGTCTACGTCATATTTTCTATGGAACTGGCACATCTAAAATAGTCTGAAACCAATGTCTTTAAAACCTTGAGTTCAGTGTCTGTATTTATTTAGCTTTGCACCACACCTTGTGGTACTCAGGGCTTATTCCTGGCTCTGCACTCAGGGATCACTCCTGGTGGGCTCAGGAGTTCAGATGGGATGTGACTGAAATTCAAACCTAGTCAGCCACTGCAAGGCAAGTGCTACCACTGTATTATCACTCCACTCTCACTTTAATGTCTTTAAAACCTAGTGGGGTTCTCTCATGAGACCCGGGGCTTTTCTAAAAATGACCTCAGTATAAATCTATTTTATCAGCGTTTGCTATGGTGTTCTGGATGAAGATTTTCACAAGATATGACCTCAGCAAATTGACACATTTGATTTTCAGCTACTTCATGATCCACAGAAGCATTAACAGCACAGATTTTCAAATATTTTATACCAAGGCGTTTTTCAAGTTTCTGCAGTCATTTCCTGAATATCCAAACTCAACTTCAATGTTCAATTTTTCATTCAATAACTTGCTTTCAGGGCAAATCAGTCTTCAAGTTTATTGGTTTTAGATTAATAAATCTGAAACCAAGATCTTCATTTGTCTCCATGCTATATTTCACTCACTTTTCATTTGGTTTTGTTTGTTGGTGTCATCATAAAGCATTGACAACTTGTCTTTCTGTCTCACTAGAGTTAAATATGATTGTGATTTCCACATTATTCTGTAAGAAGGAATTCAAGATGTTCTTCAATGATCTAAGACACATCATTCTCTCAATATTTTGCTCAATAAATTATTTTTAAGGTTCACTACTTAGTATAGTTTAATTTAAATACTGCACTTGTTATCTTATATTTTCTGGAATTCATATCATCTTGATACTAAAATATTGAATATTGGGCCTCCCAACTTCCCAAACTGTGTTTATACTTCTCTAAATATATAGATGTATAAAGTTTTAAAGTTCACCTGGATATTATATCATAATTTTAGTATTATGTTTAAGTAAGATGGTTACAATAGTGTTAAATTTTATTAATGTGTTACTGCACCCCCTCCCCCACCATCAAAGTGCCCAGGACCTCCACAACTGTCCTTTTGCCACCTCTGGTCTGATATTTATTCTCCTCTACTGCTTGGTAATCAGTCTTATAATCCAAGGTAAAGGGGTTGTCACTGTTTGATAATGTCTATTCCTTGTTTTGTCTCTCTATATTTCACACATGAGAGGAGTTATCCAATTTCTTTCCCCCTGAATTATTTTGCTTAACATTATGCCTTTCAGTATTCATATTGCAGTGAACTAGAAGATTTTGTCTTTTCTAATAGCTGCATAGTATTCTACTGGGAATGTATACCACAATTTCCCTATCTGTTGTTGGAAATTTGACTAGTGTCTATATCCTGGCTATTTTACTAAATGCTTCAGTAAACACTGATGTGTGTGTATCTTCTTGAATAAATTTTTCGTATGTTTTTGAGAAAGATAGCAAGAAGCAGAATCATTGTATTGTCTGATTCTATTCTTACCTTTTTAAAGCTCTCTTTATACTGTCTTCTATAAAAGATGAAACTGGAGACATTTCTACCATTCATGAATGATGATTCCTTCTCACCACAACCTATCTACACGGTCTTTTTTATATATACTATCTTCACTGGTGTGAGATGATATCTGATATTTTCAGTTGTATTTCACTGGTAATATGCGACAATGAACATTTTTTATGAGCCTACTGGTAATCCATACATCTTCATCTCCCCATTTTTGATGGGATTGTTGGTTTTTTTAGATGAACTTTATGAGTTATTTGTCTATATTAGATATTATTCCTTTATCTGTGCGTAAGTTTTTTTCCCCTATTCTATGGGATGTCTTTTTATGTTTGGCTGCGTTTCTTTTGTCATGTAAAGACTTCTTAGTTTGATGTAGTCCCAATTTTTATTTTTGTTTTTATTATATTTGCCACTAGAGTCAAATCATTGAAGATACTTCTAAGGTCCATATCCTGGAGAGTTTTGCTCATGTTTTCCTCAGTATATTTACATTATGATTATAAGCAACATATTTCTGCTTTTATTTCTTGATTTAAAAACCAATTTTATACTGATTGACACCTCACCTGTGCAAATGAGAAACTTCACTCATAAGATTTAAAGAGTATAATAGCTGCAGTTCTCAATCAGGCAATCACTTTTGTTGATTACATTTTAAAATTTGTTAACTTTAAAGAAATTTATTTTTTAATGAATCCCTGTGAGGTACAGTTACAGACTTACAAACTTTTGTGCTTACACTTTAGTCATACAGTAATCGAATGCCCATCCCTCCACCAGTGCCCGTTCTCCACAGTGCCCGTTCTGCACAGACCTCACGACTGTGAAGCTGACCCAGTGCATCAGTTAAACCTTCCTTCAAGAAAAAATTGTCTATTAGTGAGGAAACAAGAATGCAGTTAGCTAACACCATTTTTTAGCTGATACATATTCAGAATTTCACTTTTGAGTCAAAGTCATACTCTTCTTTGGCAACCCACAGCCAATGACTAAGAGCAACGGGAACACTAATGTTAGTCCTGCCATCCCCTCCCACTCCTCGAACAAGCGTTCTTGCACCATAAAATCCTGTTGATGTAACTGAGATTGTTGTCAGGTCTGCATAATGTTCTGAGAAGCTCCTAGATTAATTATACTTTCAGGTTTTGATATTCTTCATAGATATCATTCTCCAATACACTTCTTATGTTCCTAATTCCATCTGACAGTTGGCTTTCTCAAAGACCATTTCCATGGACATAAACAACCCATCTCTTGATTTCACATTATGTGTATATGAAATCCACATTCATATATATGTACATATATATGTATGTATATATATATGTATATGTATATGTATACACACACGCATATATATATACATATATGCACACACACTTTTACCTCGAGCGTAGCAAGTAGGATGCTTGTCTGCATTCAGCTCACCTGGGTTCAATCCTCAGCAATTCATATGGTTCCCTGAGTGCAGCCAGTAGTGATCCGTGAGTGCAGAGCCTGGAGCAAGCTCAGAGCAGTTCCTGGGATGGGCCAAACCCTCTCCAAAAAAACTTCTATTTCTCGGGTCCAGAGCGATGATATAGTGGGTAGGGGTAGGGCTTTTGCCTTGCAAGTGGCCAACCCGAGTTCAATCCCCAGCATCCCATAAGGTCCCCCGAGCACTGCCAAGAGTAATTCCTGAGTGTAGAGCCAGAAGTAACCCCTGAGCATCTCTGGGTGTGCCCCCAAAAGCAAAAACAAAACAAAACAACAACAAAATCTTCTACTTCTCTTCTTCCCCTGATGCCCCATCCATTTCCGACTTCTACCTGCTATGCTTTTTCTCTTATAGTGCCATTGCCTGTTTGCATTTTATAAGTTATTTGCTATGACATTGAAATATTGTATCTTTCAGTGTAGAAATCTGGCAGGCACCACCGTAGCCTAGTGATGAAAGTCAACCCCATCACTGTTAAGGAAAGCTGACATCATGTGACTTCAGATGCAGTGTCAATTCTCTGCCATTTCAGCCATCTATGCTGAAACTGAATCTAATATAAAGAAAATCCCGTACTCAAAGGGTTTATAGCCTGAACTTTTAAAGAGATAACTACCCTGAACTTTTTCAAAAGTGGCCAATTCAAGTTGCCATTCCTTTTATCCTGGAAGATAGTAATAATTTTACTGTGGTAATTCTATACTGTGCCAATCTTGCTGTGGGTGATTGCATTTCTCTCCATTCTCTTGATCTGGGTTAAAATTGAATAAGGGAGAATCTGAGCAAGATTTGTGAGACAAAAGGAATTTAGCAGCTATCACCCTAAAGGTTGGTATTGAGTGGTGCGTACCAGGAAAACTCCTGTTAACTAAGCTTCTAAATTACCTATTAGGTATTAAATAGTAGCAGAAGATAAAAGATTCTCCAGCTTCTTCCAGATCACTTCCTTCTCTATCTCTAACTTCTGTCCTGGGGCCTGTGCAGCCTAATAGAAGTTTAAAAATTTCTTCCAAAGACCACCCAATGTTGAACCCTATTGACCTTAAGCAACTTTAGATCACAACCACATGCAAACTTTAGATCACAACCAGATGCAAACACAATGTTCTTCCTTAAACTTCTATCTCAGCTCCCACCTCTGGGTAAAATCTAATCCCTGTCTGATTAGATTATATGATTAGATTATATTTTGTACCAGTCACTCACCTCCTTGTTGGTCTCTTCTTTCTCTACAATACCCAATACCATAGCAGAGTGATGCCTATAAAGTTGATCCTGTCAACATCTACATTTTAGCATCAATATTTCAGTTCTCCATGATGTTCATGGTTTATAAAGATGACCATTTCTTTTAATTTTTATAATAATAATAATAATAATTGTTTGGGACGATACCTAATTGTGCTCTGGGTTTACTCCTGGCTCACGGATAACTCCTGGCAGGACTTGGAGGACCAGGTAGGCTGCATGCAAAGCAAGAACCTACTATCTTTCTGATTCAAGATAATCATTCTTTATACAGCCTTTATGCTGTAAGGGGCTCTGATATTTGTAAGGGAATCTTTTATCTCTTCCTAGACATCTCATAGCTCTCTTTCTCTAGATATACTTGGTTCTTTGTATCATAGTTCTTGTCCTGCTTATTTAGGACCTGGGGCCTTATTTTTTAATTGAATGAGATACACAGTTACAAAGCTGTTTATGATCTCGGGGTTTCAGTCATAAAATATTCCAACACCCTTCCCTCCATCAGTGTCCATTTCCCACCAGCAGTGCCCCCCGTTTCCCTCCTGCTACCACCCTTTCCCCTAGCCCACCACTATGGTAGGTACTTTTCTCCTCTCTCTCTCTCTCTCTCTCTCTCTCTCTCTCTCTCACTCACTCACTCTCTCTCTCTCTATCTCTCTTTACCTCCTCTCTCCTTTTTTTGGGGCATTGAAAAACAATACTGAGGTATCATCATGTTTACCTACTTTCAGCAAACAGTTCTTATGCAGAGTGATCATTTCTATCATTGCCATATTGGTTCCTTCTCTATCACAATTGCCTTCTCCCCCAGCACCTGAGACAGGCCTCCAACCACGGACCAATCCTCCTGGTCCACGTTTCTTCTATCCTTGGGGATTAGTCTCATACTATGTTATTTATTTATTTATTATTTATTATACCCCACAAATGAGTGCAATCATTCTGTCTGTCCCTCTCCTGACTCATTTCACGCAGCGTGATACTCTCCTTTCCATTTACAAGTGAATATAATGACTTCAATTTTTTTCTAACGTGAAGGAAAAATTTCTTGTGTGGATGTATCATGTTTTGTTTAACCAAACATCTGTTCTTGGGAACTCGGGTTGTTTCCAGATTCTGGCTATTGTGAATAGTGCTGCAACAAACATAGGAGTGTAGATGGCATTTCTGCTGTGTGTTTTTGCATTCCCGGGGTATATTACCAGCAGTGGTATTGCTGTGTCCTATAAAAGCTCAATTTCTAGGTTTTTGAGGAAAGCCCATATTACTTTCCAAAGAGACTTGTCCAGTCAGCATTCCCACAACACTGAATGAGAGTCCCTTTCTCCTCACATCAGCTCCAGCACTGTTTTCAGATGTGTGCCAGTCTCTGTGGTGTGAGATGACATGTCATTATATTTTTAATTTTCATCTCCTTGATGATTAGCAATATAAATCATTTTTTTCATGTGCCTTTTGGCATTTGTATTTTTTCTTTTAGAAAATTTCTGATTATGTCTTATCTCCAGTATTTATGGGATTGGATTTTTTTTCTTGTAAAGTTCTACTAGTGCCTTATATATCTTGGATATTAACCCCTTATCTAACGGGTGTTGGGTAAATAATATTTCCCATTTCATGGCCTTTCTCTGTATCTTTGTCACTTTGTCACTTTGTCACTTTGTCATTTCTTTTGAGATGCAGGACCTTTAGTTTAATTAGTCCCACTTGCTTTGTAACACAAGACAATGATACAAAATCAAGACACTTCACTACTCAATATATTTTAATGTTTTTTCATTGCTCTCATTATAAGAACCAACCCTTTCATAAATTCATAAAAGTCTTGACAGTCTGTTTCCTAATTATTTTTTTAACCTATCATATTCTGTTTCTGTGCCACCATATTGTTCTCAGCCCATCATAGGAATGACTCCATTCTTGGGCCAGAGAAACTTCATTTAGTTTTTTATCTCCTCCAAGCCCTGCAAAATCTATGTTCTTGCATTCTGTTGATGCTTTTCCTTGGAGAGGCTCTTTTCTTTTATTTCTAGTTAACTCTTGCTCAGTTTTCAGATACTAACTAGCTGAAGAATCTCCATTTAAGGATATTTTTTTCTTACCTAATCTTAAGGTTAAACACTATATTCATAACATCTCCCTCACAGTACGTTTCTCTTGGATTTCAATTTTTATGCACCAACTTGACTGATACTGGATTTATTAAGATTGAGCTAGCAAATTTCTCAGTTCTTTCCTTCATTATGTACTCCCAGAATTAGTATAATGCCTGCTTCTATTAAAAAAATCAGTGTTTTTAGATTAAATAAATGAAATTTAAATTATGTTCACTAAAAATTGTGTGAATGACATACTGATAAACTTAAATTTTCCTTTTGCTGCAGAATGAGGATCATAATAAAGACTAACTTGGCCTCTTCACTCTCATTGTCTCTGATGCAGAGAAGTATCTTGGTCACCCCCCTCCCCCTTCTGGTCTCTCCAGGAAAATAAAGAGTCCTGGCAGTGAAAAGAAAGACACCATGAATAAGCAAGTTGATGTCCATTAACATTAAACTCAAGATTTTTCCATTTTATTATTTGTTGGACAATGTATATATTTTTACGAGTCTATTAAAGTAAGCTGCAGGAAAGCTGCCATTGTGCTTCTGGGTGATAGTTTTTCAATATATTTCTATCAGTGTCATGCCGTTTTGTACCTATTAACACATCCCTTTGAGATTCAATTTTATTCTGAACTCTGCTAGTTCAAAACTACATGAATCAAATTGAACAAGAAATTTCATCAAAATATTTCAATTAATTTCAACCAATTTCCTTCAGCTTGACTGTCCTAAAAACTGAAATACATGTCATTCTTGCTAGTGAATGCATGAACTGATTTTCCATCTATCAGAGCCTACCCAAGTATCCCTAAACATATTCATTAACACATATGCATGACTTCTTAAATTCTTCTCAGTGTCAAATAATTTGAGGTGGTCTCTATGTTTCTATGACTATCTTAGTCTCTTCTCTCATGGTTCCCCAGCTGCTAAACAGTAAAACTGAGAAACCAAAGTGGTCTAAAGGAACTTTTCAAACCACTAAATTCCAAAGAATCACAAGTCTAAACATTGTGTCCCACCAAATAGGCTAAGCATTCCCTTCTGATTAATCTACCCATCAGTATACTCTCAGTTTAATTTAATCTTCTGCCATAGTTGTGACCACCTTCCCAGTCCTCCCTAGCAGAGAAACAAAGAGACAAGGAACTCACAGATAGATGGTCAAAATGTCCCATTTAATTCCAGACTGAATAGCCTTTATACAAAATCTGAGAGGTGTTGAAGTACAGGAGGACACATAGGTGGGATTTACAGAGATACAGCATTTCAATGGAGGCAATGCTATTGAGGAGGATTAATACAAGGAGATGCTCTATCTCCCAGGGTCATCTATATTGCTTTTCTCTTTCCCTTGCTGCTAGTACATATATTTTTTTTTTTGGAGGGGGTCACACTAGGCAATGCACAGGGGTTATTCCTGGCTCTGCACTCAGGAATTACCCCTGGTGGTGCTCAGGGGACCATATGGGATGCTGAGAATCGAACCAAGGTCGGCCACATGCAAGTCAAATGCCCTACCTGCTGTGCTATTGCTCCAGCCCTTCTGCTAGTACATATTAAAAAGTAAATGTTTACTTCTTATTAATATTTGCATTTATTTGGATAAATACAGTAGAGATAAAGATTCCAAAACTTAGTTCTCTGGGCTCAGAGGGAAAGCAGCTAGACTTTTACCATAAATCCCAGACTAGGTCCTCAGGCTGGTTTAGTTTTTCATACCCCATGGGGTCTTATTTTTAAGTCATCATGGTTTGCATCAAGACTGTACATTATGCTTCCCAGACTGTTCCACTTCAATACTGGAGTAGCTTTGCTGCTTGCCCTGGATCCATCCAGAGGTCCTTTGGTTGGATCCTACTTTTTGGGGTGTTGTTAGGAATTATAACAACCAAAGCGTAAGTCAAATAATTATGATGGGAGCCCAGGAATAGGTAGATTACAGAGTCAATCAACTCCAAAATATTTAGTGTTTAAGCAAAGAATATTGCTCTTTAGTAAAACATGAAAAAGTTTATAGGGGAAAAATAAAAGCAAGTAATTCACTACAAATGCAATATCCAGAGTCACCAGAAGGTAAGTAACCAAGCCTTACTTGGAGAGTTTAATAGCTAACAGAGAAGAGGTAAGAGCACAAAAGAAAGGTTAAGGATAAACTGTGGGGATTAGGGATGCTCCTAAGAGCACTGTAAGCTTCTCTGGGGAGAGGAAAAGGGGAAATTCACTGATGAAACCTAAAACTCTACTTGGTTAATATTCAACAATAGTAACAACTGACAGCATGAGAGGAAGTTTACGCTGACTCTATTCATGTTTCAGTTTCATTGACAAGGTGTGGAGATAAGTTTTTTCATCCTCTACTCCAGAGATGTCATAAATTCCAATTTCCTAAATGAAACTCAAAGTAACATAGGCTCCATCAATCAGATTCATCTGGATGATTCTTATTTGAAAGAGAATGGAAGACGGCATCTTCAAATTGACAAACGACTTGCAAACATAAGGAGACAATAGGAAGTAGCTGGTTATTTTCCCCAGTATCCACCATTATCTATGAGTGTTGTTGTACCTATATCCATTGGTAACAAATAGGGTCTCAACGGACTGGAGCAATAGCACAGCGGGTAGGGCATTTGCCTTGCACACGGCTGACCCAAGTTCGATTCCTCCGTAGCTTTTGGAGAGCCTGGCAAGCTACCGAGAGTACCCTGACACAGCAGAGCCTAGCAAGCTACCCATGGTGCATTTGATATGCCAAAAATAGTAACACATCTCACAGCGGAGATGTTACTGGTGCCCCTCGAACAATGGGACAGGACGACAGTGCTACAGTGCAGGGTCTCAATAGAAAGAAAGATTGGCCTAATAGGTATTTTCTTTGAACTATATGCCTCCAAGATATGTTGAACATATATAGTCAAGCTGTATCGAACAGATACAGTTCCTACTAACTGATCTTGTGCTTTTTTATGAACAGAGCAGAAGGGCATATTACTTCTCAGAGTATATTTGAGAAAATAAGCATTCTAGTAAAAGTTATGTTTACTACCGTAGGTTAAACAGACACTTTTTTGTCAGTTAAGTATGCTGCATTTATTGCTTTTATTTACTTTTAAAGCTTTTATTAAAGCACCATGATTTACAAAGTTATTCATCATTGAGTTTTAAGCATAAATTATTGCATCATTGCATCACCGATTCCACCACCAGTGTCAATCTCCTTCCATTCATGTTCCCAGTTTCCCTCCCACAAACCCACTCCCGCCTGCCATCTTGGCAGGCACCTTTTTAAGTCTGGTTGTTAAAATTTTGGTCTCTTGGTTTCAGTGTTGTTGACTCTACAGTTTGAATATTTGGCTCTAACATTTTTCATCACCTTTGTACCTGAATCCCCTGTCCTGGCTCCAACCCCATTGATTTCATCTCTCTTTTCTCCCCCTCCCCCTCACTCTCTCTTTCCTTCTAACAGACACATTTTTTCAACAGAAAACTATTGAAGAGTAAACCAAGAATGTATTATTCAGTGAATAGGGTTGTAGTACTTCAGTTTCTAGACATCAGATGAAGTGGCAAGAATTGATATTGTTCTGTTTATAAAAAAGTCAGGTCCAGGCAAAAGGCCAAAAGCCACAGTAAATTTGTATCCTTAATGATATAAAGGATATAAGTTTATATCCTTTATATTCATGGATGTCTTCCCTGAAAATTGCATGCAAAGTAGGCAATTTTGAAACCAGAAATTAATATTCTTTTTATTCATAAAATTTATGAAATAGAAATAATAATAATAATATCATCTATCTTATAGATAATGGTATTTGTCATTTTGATTCTGAAGGTAAACTGGTAATAATTACATAGCTTAAGACCATGTCAAGTGACAATATTTCACCAAAACAAAAGAGTACCTTTTAGATCATTTGTAATAGTCATAAGATTATCACTATGTGTTACTGGTGTAAACTTCCTCTTGATAAAGTTATAGTATTGTAGTTTTCATGATACTATAATTAGAATAAGTGCCTAGCATACTATGGTAACTCAATTTTTATTTTTAGTTTCTTTTGTGAAACTACCAGATAAATCAGTAACAGGCAATAAGTTGACCCAAGTATATATAAATCGGTTATAGTTGTGTAATTTTCTAAGTGTACCTTAAGAATTTCTTCATGGCATCTAGCAACAAAGTAGGAATAAGTTAACCTGCAGTTAGAATACAAGTGAAGAGATATGACATGACAGACTAACATTCTAGTCTAAAACATTAGATTTTACAGGTTTAATGTCAGATCTCCCATACTTTGTTTCAACTTGCACACAGAGTCAGAAGGCTCAGTTCTTAATAATTGGAAAACAGTTTACTTGCTACTGTAAAGAATAACTCAGGGAAAGACGGAAGCTGATGCTTTAAAATAAATGCATGAGGATACAGACAGACACCTTTATGCTCTTTCTGGACACTCATTCTCTTAACCTCTAATGCATTCAATCAACATCAAGTAGATAAATGCACCTCATTGAGATATTCATGTGGTTTCATTAGATAGAAATGATGTATTAGATCATTGGACACTGTTGATTAATTCCCAATGTTGGGGGGTGGAAATAAAAGTACTAACTTTCTAACAAGTATTTGTATTTCTAAGAACTAGTTCCCCTTGTGAAGCTGATGAAGAACAGCAAACATATATCATGTTGTTAACATGCAAAAGCTGCATCTTCACTGATTTGGAGCATTATAGATGATTTCATGAGTTGAAGACAAAGAAAAAAGTCTAATTTTTTATTGTGCCATAAGAACTTAGCAGATGTTAAAAATTAAGATTGAGGACATCTGAGACCCAGAGGAGATAGCCCTAACCCCGGTTTTCAGCTGGAAGGAGCCAAAAAACTCCAATTACAGGTCAGAGGTCAGAATCCCGGTGGGAGTGGCTTCCAGAGCAGTGCATTGGGCTGTGTTTGGAACTCCGAGTTTGGAACTTGGTGTCCTAGCAAGTGATTTCACAGGCCATTTTTGCCTCAGTTCTCAGGTGTTACTTCTAGGGGAACTTATGGTGCTAGGCCTAAAACTTGGGGCTTCTAAATGAAATGTATGCATCCCAGCTCTTTGAGAAATGTACTTTTTCTTCTAGAATTAAAACATGAACTGGGACTGGAGTGATAGCACAGCGGGTAGGGCGTTTGCATTTTATGAGGCTGACCCCAATTTGATTCCCAGAATCCCATACGGTCCCCTGAGCACTACTAGGGGTAATTCCTGAGTGCATGAGCCAGGAGTAACCCCTGTGCATCACAGAGTATGACCCAAAGAGCAAAAACAAACAAACAAACAAAAAAAACACAAAAAAACATTTTTTTCCATGTGTCTAGCTGAAATATTCTAATAACTAAAATTTATAAAACTCTCATTATTGGTCCAGTGCTGCATTAATAGTTCACATGCATTACATTATTTGACCCTTACAACAACCCTATTTGTAGGATCAAACAGATATAATCATGAGTCTCCTTTTATTATAAGAAAACAGAGGCTAAGCAAATTTCTCAAGATTATATACAGAACTATAAGACACCGCAGAACCCAGATTCAGGTTGTGCGACTCCAAAGGTAGTAACAGCTCAGGAGTGAACTATGCATTGCCTGATGAAATGATCAAGATCAATTAATGAGTCAGTGCAGGTTTTAAAACAAAGTACCAATTACTGAATGCTGCCAATATGCCAGCCACTAAGCACATGCTCATTTAGTCCTCTTAGTAACCTCATAATGTGGATATTATTATTGTATCTAATTTACAAGGAAGAAATAGAACAGATGATTTTGGAATCTATGTTTATCATGCTATTAAGTTTATTGTTTCAATGTGCTGTCTTTTCTCTTTTGGACAATGAAGAGAAAAGCAATGGACCCTTTTCCATGAAGTGCACGTGTTACTCAAAGAAAACTATATTTGGTTTGACCTGGATTTGTATCTCAACTCATCAAATACTTTTTTAGGAAAGAAACATTTTGAAATGAACTTTATGTTTACCTATGGGCCATTATTAGCTAAAAGTTTAGAGGAAACTTATAAAGTAGCAAAAATAAAAAAATAAAACAACTCCCCTCACCTCCACCACCAACTTATCATAAGCAGTGTTGAGGAAAACCCTAAAATTTAGCGTCAAAGAGAGAGATATGGATTCAGAGCTTATTCACTATTTTATTAGTGAGGGGATGTGAAGGTCACTTAAGCTTAGGATAATTGCCTATATTGTGGGGGTGTAAATTGTATCCACTTCACTGTGTTGCTATAAAAGTAAAGAACTGTGTGTTCAAAAAATAAATAAGTGGTGCAGTGCTCTCTCCCACCACATGGGTTTGGTGGCCATGAGCTACTTCCCCACCCAGGACTGCCACCACTGCCAACAGATGCATGAAGGACGGAACAGGGCTACCAGGCTAGTTGGTGATCAGTTGCAGTTTATTTCAGTCTTGTCTCCCACTGCCTCCTTCCACTCTCAACCACTCCTGTATTCCTCCTGTCCCCCATGCTCATCTCTCCTTGCCCAGTCTTACAGCCTCAGTGGAGTTAAGCCTTGGGTGTAGTAACTACACCTAGATTAGATAGCATGACCAACATATGTAAAGCTCTTCTGAGACAAAGATCTCCTGCTAGGAGGGCTGCTCAAGGGCTGAATTTCACCTAAGGACATACTTCTCCTTTCCTTAGTCCATAAACAATCATCTTAGATTTACTTACTTCTTAATAATCTTTCTAGTCCTTTTGTATGGACACAATAAGAGATATATTAATCTTATAATGTGGCTTTCCTGGGGTTGTCTCCTTATAGATCCCAGACTACAGTCCTCAGGCCAGATTAGTCCTTCCTAACCCTAGCAGGGTCCTTGTCCAGTCACTTCCTTTTGCATCATAATAGAATTTGTCCATGATCGTATTACTAACGTATAGTTAAGTATTATGGTGCTTGGCCTGTCCCTTTTTTTTTTTTCTTTTTGGGTCGCATCCAGTGATACTCAGGGCCCTGCACTCCTGGCTCTGTACTCAGGAATTACTTCTGATGGTACTCAGGGGACTATATGGGATGCTGGGAAATGAATGCCCTACCTGTTGTGCTATCACTCCAGCCCCTGTCCTGTCCTGATGCCAGGGTAGCTCACAGGTTGCCCTGGGTCCATCCAGTCTCTTCATCAGGACCCTGCTTCTTGCAATGCTAGGAACTAAGGGCAACTGAGGCTTAAGTCGAGTTGATATGAGAGATGCCCAGGAGTAAATATATTTGGAGTCAATTAACTGCCAAGTTACAAAAGCATGGCATTAACTATCTTCTTGTGTCTATACAAAAAAGGACATTGCTCTAAAGTAAACCATGCAAAGGATATAAGGAAAAGAGAAGAGCAATATTCCACTTACAAACGCAAAATTCAGAGTCCTTAGAAAAATCTGACCTTACAAGTCATAGGGTCTGATTTAGGGATATAGGTGATTAACAAAGATGGGAAGAGAGCATAGAGGATAAGTTAAACACAGAGAAATGGGAGTGCCTCAGAAGCACTGTGATGGGTGTAACCCAATAATTCTAAACTCCCTGCAGCAAGGGAGAAAGGACAAATCAATGTTATCCTACAAAAAACAATTTATATAAGGCACTGCTTCACGCTTGATATATATTGTAGCTCCTTCCCATCTTGTCTTCCTTTTCCTCCCTTTTTTTTCCTCTTTCTGTTCCCTTTACATGCATCTTCTATTTTCATTTACTGTAAATATTTAATCTTGATTAAATTAGTGCATACAAGATACAATCCATTCCCTTTTTAATGTTTTTACCTAATGATAATAAATCATACTCCAAAAATAATTTTAGACCTCATAATTTGGCTGAAGCCAAAGTTGTGGAATGTATTTTCAGAAAATACGTATGACTGTTGGAAAAAATCACACTCTACTCCAATCCATTTAGTTTAGCAGAAACTGGGCTGATAAATGCATACACATCTGTAATTCAGGTGTGCATGTGTATGACTTACTATAAAACAGTGATTCAGTGTGGAGGGTCCTCTTTGACAAACAGAATGAAGCCAAGAATTTCACCATACTTACCTTAAACACTACCTGGGTGATTCACTCATTTACTGTATCATGGTATCACTGTCATCCCATTCCTCATCGATTTGCTCAAGCGGGAACCAGTAATGTCTCCATTGTGAGACTTGTTGTTACTGTTTTTGGCATATGAATATGCCATGGAGAACTTGCCAGGCTCTGCTGTGCAGGAGAGGTACTCTCTGTAGCTTGCCGGGATTTCCGAGGCCAGAGGAATTGAACCCGGGTTGGCCACGTGCAAGGCAAATGCCCTACCTGCTGTGCTGTTGCTGAGAAAGTAAATCATTCAAGCTAGAGCAATAGTCAGGCTGGTAAGGCACTTGCCTTGCACTGCGAACCTGGGTTTAACTCTTGCCATTTCTGAGCCCACCCGGTGTGATTTCTGAGAGTAGAGCCAGGGGTAACCCTTGAGCACCCTTGGGTGTGGCCCTAAGTAAAAACAAAAGGAAATTGTTCTTTCCTCGCCTGAATAATTTCCTCTGGGTTCTCACAGGTTCAGAGATCAAACATACCTTAGAGATGCTAAGTGAGAGGATGATTTTCCATTTCGTGTCCAAGCCTCTGTTTCTCCCTCTCCTGAGAGTTTATGTGTCTCCTCCAGAATCTTGCAGGGAAGATTAATTTGCTCATATTGGCAAAAGGTCTTTGATGATGACTGCTAAGTGTTTGCACTGTGTAATTGCCATTTCCGCCACCAAGAAAATGTCCATATTGTTACTAATTAGACATTGTTGAAGCACCTCATGCCCTATTATTTTAGAGTTTCCTAGCAATTAAGTCGCATCAGTACCATTTCAAATGACATTTATTGCCCATTTCCCTGGTTTAATTTTTGGAAATTTTATGGGAGGCCTGGGCATTGTTTCTTATTCACTGTAACCTGAATAATTAACAACATAAATATGACTTTGGGTGGTGACATTGTCGACAATAGGTCTTTTTCAGAGGTTTTAATTAAAAACAGGATAGCACTGTATTATATATGGAAGTCATTTTAGGGCCTAAGCTCTCTAAGTTATTCTGACCTTGTTCATCTGTGCTTCATCCTGAGTGACTGGACACCTGGGTAGGTATGTGAGTATATGGATGTGTATAGGTTCAAATAGCAAATGCATTTTATTACTTCTAATATTTGATTGTGTATCACTGTATCACTGTCATCCCATTGCCCATTGATTTGCTCGAGCGGGCACCAGTAACATCTCTAATTGTGAGACTTGTTATTACTGGTTTTGGCATATCATATATGCCACGGGTAGCTTGCTAGGCTCTGCTGCGCGGGCGGGATACTCTGGGTAGCTTGCCAGGCTCTCTGAGAGGAACAGAGGAATCGAACCCGGGTTGGCTGCGTGCAAGGCAAATGCCCTATCTCTGTGCTATCGTTAGGTGATGGGTCCTATATCCATTTTCTTTCGTTTTCCTGCAATTTCTTAAGCAATTCTAGGTTTTGCTTCTCATTAGATCTCATCTGTTAAGATCTAAGTGTGTCTTTTTTTTTTCCCTGAACTTACTTGGATGATAACCATTTTTCACTTTGCGAGTTCTATGGAAAAAAAAAAAAAGCTCAGTTGTCCACTGAGAGAAATAGTCTCAATTATACCTGAGCTTTCCCCCAAGAAAATTTGGTTCCTCAGCTTCAGTCAGCCAGAAGAAATAGCATTGAAAAGGAAATGAGGTTATAAAGGGAGCCTTTTGTTAGTATGGGTAAATTCAATGTGGCTCCCTTCTGCTAAGTAAAGCTGCAAGTTTCAATGCTAACTTGTATGCTTATTAACTCTCCCCTTCTCACTCTTCAACGGAATCTTTAGCTAGCAGATTGGCTTTGAAAGAAGTGGCATATTAATGAGATGTCTCTGAGAAATGGGTTGATAAGACCTTTGAAAACAGAAGCGTATGGAAGGTGAGATATGATGGGGAACAGTTTTTCCCCAGGGTCCCCAGACACATTGCACACTGGGTCCAGGCAGATGAGAAGTGCAGAATGACTGGTGCTCAGAGAAACCACCCCGGGAGACAGCTGATGGCCACTTGATTTATTGAGCACTGTCATCCTGTCCCGTTGTTCATCGATTTGCTCGAGGGGCACCAGTAACATCTCCATTGTGAGATTTGTTGTTACTGTTTTTGGCATATTGAATGTGCCACAGGGAGCTTGCCAGGCTCTGCCATGCGGGCAGGATACTTATGTATGTTTGTGATTTCCAGAGGAAACAAGACTAGTGCTAGGACTTAAGGCTTCAAAAACTGTACAACCACGTAAACTTAAGACATTTGCTCTAGCAAAAATAAGCCAAAAATTGATTATACAAAACATATGAGATTTCTGGACCAAGAAAAAAAGTCCTCCAAGTTATATAGAATCCAAGTATTATAGAATCCAGAATTATAGGGGAAGCCTATTCCTTCTCATTGAAAAACCATAAGTTTGGGCTGGGAAGATAGTTCATTGTTTTCCACCTGGCTGACCTTAGTTTGCTCCCTGGAATAGCATATAACCTTTTGAGCACCTCCAGGAGTGATCTCTCAATGCAGAGGTAGGAGTCATCCCTGAGCACCATCAAATGTAGCCCCCAAATCAAAATACAAACCAAAGCAAAGAACCCTAAAAGTTCTCTTTCCATTGTTCCTATAAGTGTTGGAAGGATATTAAATGATTTTTAACATCTTTACTATTTTGGAAGTTGCTTTTGTATATTTTAGAAGGTCAAATGCAGTAGAAGTTTAAAGAAAAGGTCCTAGAAGACAACTTAATACAGACTCACATTTGACCTTCCTCCAATCAACATTTCTATGTGAAATGGCAACATAGCTATAGTAGATAGGTAGTATATCTTTAATATTTAACGGTTCTTCTTATCTGAAAATACATAATTGACTATAAGTACAGTCTAGACTGGTATGTCCCTGACAATCTCTAATCATCACTAGACTTGATCAACAGCATTACACAGGCCCTGACTTTGAACCATTCAGTCCTCTTTGCAGTATTACAGGAAGTGAGTCCTGGGACCCTTGCATTGAATCAGAAGCTCCATACACCACAAAAAAACAATTTAATGTAAATTAGCAGAAATGTGCTAATAGAAATAAATTTTAAAAATTCAATGAACTGCCAGAATAGGAAACCTATTCGGAGAAGATCAGACTGAATTTTCTGAGCTAAGTTGAAGAGCATAGTAGTAAAGGAGTTAGAGAGGACAAAAAAAAAACTACAGAAAATTATGAAAACATTTTCTAGGAACCACATGAATGACGCATGAAGGGACTTCAAGGAATATGTCAGAGGTTCTATTTTTTGGTGGAGAATGAGATCCCAGATATACAAACTGAACACAGGTCATAGAGTAAATAAGTAATTTAAAAGAGTGAGGATAAAGGAAGAAAGATATTAAATACATGTTAGATCCACTCTGAAACAACCTAGATTTTGAGGAAAAGCAAGCAACAATTTTGGGTATAGCATAAGAAGCATGGATTCTGGAGCCAGATGACCTGCTTTCAAATTCATCTGACATATTAATATAATTTCATTGGAGTCCAAGTAACCATGAATGTGAAATAAGCAGGTATAAAGCAATGCTGTCCACAGCAATAGAACAATAGTGCAGACAGCAGGGCTGGTGTCTTGCATGTGGCTGACCTGGATTTGTTCCCCAGCACCCCATATGGCCCCCTGAGTACTGCCAGGAGTCATCCCTGAGCACTGCCAGGTGTGGCCCCCCAAATAAACCAAAATAAGAAGCCATAAAACAATGACTTTCATATTAAATTATAAGTATTAGGTGTGCTATTATATTAGATGTAGACCTATTCCATATTCCAGCTTCCAAATACAGGAAATATGTAATATTTATCTCATATCCATGGCAGTGAATTGAATAAAGGTTTAAAAAGGAGATAATGCATATGTTTTATTCATTTGAAGAAACTAATTTCATTTAGGTTTAAAAGGAATGAATGAACATCCAGAGAATGAGTTTAGAAATTACGTTACTGAATGGCTCATTGAAGAAGTTTAATGGGCTAAAGAAATTAATAATTTTATATTGCCTTTGTATCACCTGAGACAGTATTTTGAAGATGAAACTTCCCATGTTCAGAGTCTATGTTCTATGAAGGCATCTGGCAGTTTAGAACTTGACTTTCCAAAGTGTAAATCAAAGTTCTTCCCCTCCTCCTTACCTTGGCCTCCTACTCAGGAACTGCCTCATGCCACAGTAACATATGGCTTTTTATCCAACACTCTAGAGAGGTAAAATGACCTGGTGTTAGGTGGGTGGGCTATATGATGGAAAATGAAAAGTTAATTAAGTACACTATCTTTTCTGAGGCATACTCTATACTATCTCCTAGAGGCTGAGAAGTAGTCTTTCACATTGAGGACTTTTTGTTTTGACTTCTCTCTTGGGTTTCCCTATTCTCCACACACCTATTCCCCATCTTTGTTTCATATGGCTTAAAATTCAGAACTTCCAGGCCTCACGAATGCTCTCCATCGAGTTACAACTGTAGCACTGTAGCACTGTCATCCCATTTTTCATCGATTTGCTCGAGTGGGTACCAGTAATGTCTCCATTGTGAGACTTGTTACTGTTTTTGGCATGTTGAATACGCCACAGGTAGCTTGCCAGGCTTTGCCGTGCGGGCAGGATACTCTCGGTAGCTTGCCTGGCTCTCCAAGAGGGATGGAGGAATAGAACCCGGGTTGGCCACGTGCAAAGGCCCTATCTGCTGTGCTATAGCTCCCGTCCTGAGTTACAACGTTATTTAAAAAAAAATATTCATCCTTTCAACTTATATTTGTAAATGTAGCTAATTAAGATAAAATTTATTTTTTATTTCTCTTGACAATGATCAGAATAATCATGTGAGATATTGTGAACAGAACTATTTAGGGAAAAGAAAAGCAAGTCACAGATAAAGGAAATCATGTTCCGTTCTAAAATGATAGCTAGTTTGCAAGTATTTATTAAGCCTTATTTATGCCCAGGGCACAGGGTAGTTTCAAGATAGGTTTAAGTGTGGATTTGATTTGGGGAAATGTTTCCCATCATTCTTAAAAGTCCAGGTATATTCCTATGGTTGACAAAAAGAAATAAAGCCCAGTTCTGTATGCCCATTTAGACACAAAAAGTTGGGAGGGCAAGTGGGTCAAAAATGAACACAGAACTGGTATACCCTAAACTTCATGAGTAATACAATTATAATGTCACTAAACAGGGAGAGAGAATAAGAGGAGGGAAAACAAGAATCTAGACATGGAGTGTGGGGAAACCACAATGGTTCAGTATCGGTAGTCACTTTTGTTTGAAGCTTTTTTGACATAAAAGTTTTGTTATTTGCGGGTGGGATCCAAGCAGATCTCAGAGGACCCCATAGTGCTAGAGATCAAACTCACTCACCAAAGAGCTGGTGAGAGGAAGGTGAGCCAGAATTGGGAGTGGTGAATATTATGCAATGTACGAGGCAAAAAATATTTTTGAAAAATAATAAGGAAAAGGAAACTTTTTGACAGATTAGTAACAAAGAGATTTTCCTTTTTATTTAACTTTGCTCCATGAAGCAGAATCACTAAGACACAGATTGGAAAGATGATTTAGGAGAGTGGGGTAGTCTTAAAGGGGAAAAGGTGAGATAGCAATTGAGCCAACATCATTGGAAGCAGATAGATGTGGATAGAGATTATTGTCAAGGGGAGGAATTGGGGCTAAATGTAATGATGTGTGAGTTCCTGGAAAGTAAGCATGATCCATGCAGAAGAGCTAATGTGCTAAGAAAGGCCACATTGTTTAGTCTGGCTTCTGGGGTAACTAATGGATTTATTCCTGTCCCTGTTCTTGTCATTGGCGGTCACTTCTGTTTGAAACTTCTTGTCATAAGAGCATTGTTATTTGGGGCTGGGATCCAAGCAGTGCTCGAAGGACCATGGATTGCTGGAGAACCAACTTGGCTCAGCAGCTCATTGAGTGTTTCAGCCTTTCCTACAATTCATTTTCTTTCATCTGTCAAACCCACGTGGATGTTCCACTATGGCGTGAATCTGCTCATAAGGCAAAGCAGATGTTTATGTTCACACCCTTCAATAAAAGCTGAAATTAGTTTTGAAATTTGTGATTTAGAGCTATACTATAGATAGAGCCTCGATAATGCTAGTCCCTTATCTTGTGTGGTTTTTGTTTGACAATTCAAAGTCATGACTTGGAATAAGAACTTATCTTCATATTCTTGTCTGAATCTGAAGATTAGCATGACTATGTTTAGCCTTATGGGCTTTATTCTTGACTATCAACCCAGGGATCAAAAGATGAGTTCTGATTCTGGTCACATATTTATTTGCTATCAACTCTTGACTGTTGGTAAAAAGGTAAGAATTAAGTGTTGAATCTTTTCTGATTATTTAACTTATAGCTAGTGTCAGGTTTTTTTTGTTGTTGTTCTATTGTATCTTACAACCATTTGGTAATCTTTTTTTAATAAACTAAATGTTTTGTAGGTATCTTGTTGAAAGATTACAGAAAATTAAATTTATTACTAAGTTTTGGTCTATAATCTCCTTTTTGGAGTTTGAATCAATTGAGTTTGTACCCACTTGAAGAAAAGAATCCCTTTTTTACCATAAAAATGTTAGTTTTAGACAGTTAATCTATAACAAAGAAGTTGTGTACATAAAGTAGAGCAAAGAAAGTATCTTTAAAATATTGGGAAAACTGGATAGTTACATATTAATAAGTGACATTGGAACCGTATTTTACACCACTCATGGAAGTAAACATGAAGTGGATTAAAGACCCTAAAAATAGACCAAAATTTATAAAATGCATTGAATAAAACATACACAGAATTTTCCAGAAAATTGGCCTCACAGGTGTCTTCAATAAGATGACCACAGTGGCAAAGACAACAAAAAATAAAAATAAATGGGACTGCATAAAATTTAAAAAAATCTTCATAGGAAAAGAAACTAAAGTTACAGTAAAAAGACACTCTATTGAATGAGAGAATGTATTTTCACACAATACACTAGAGAAAGGGCTATTGTCCAAGATCTATAAAATACTCATTAAGCTCGTTAACAAAAACAATCTAACAATCCCATCCAAAAAAAAAGAGAAAAGATGACATTCTTCCTTGAAGAAGACATATAGATGGCCAATAATCATATGAGAAAATGATCAATGTTACTTATGATAAAGGAAATGCAAATCAAAACAATTGGATATTATCTGACACAAATGATAATATACCAAAATGTCAGGAAACAGTGTTGACAAGATTGTGGCGAGAAAGGAACTCTCATTCATTGCTTAGTAGAAATGCCATCTGGTTCAATTCTTTGGAAAGTAATATGATCCCTCAAAAAATAGGAATAGAACTCCCAACTGACCCAGTGATACCCGTTCTTAGCATCTACCAAGGCAGAAACATTAATTCAAAAAAATATATGCACTCCTATGTTCATTGTAGCCCTTAATACAAAGAGCCAAGACAAAAACAGCTTAGATACTCAACTCTGGATGAGTAGAGCAAGTTGTGTTATATATGCACAACGGAAGTCTGCGCAGTTCCAAGAAAAGACAAAGTCATGCTATTTGTCATGATATGGATGACTGATATAGATCATGATATGGATAGGACATAGTGCTGTGCGAAGTCAATCAGCAGAAATGAGAATGCTGAATGAGAATCATAAGAATGATCTCTCTCATGGGTGGGAATTAAAGACACACAGTAAAGTAGCAACAATGGCCTAAAGACAACAATAGAATGGGAGAATTTGTTTATAGGACTGAGTTTGCAGGGGTGGAGGCAAAGGATTTTATTTTATTTTATTTATTTAGTTTTTAAAATTTTTATTGTATCACCATGTGGAAAGTTACAAAGCTTTCAGGCTTAAGTCTCAGTTACCCATCTCAGTTACTCAAACACCCATCCCTTCACCAGTGCACATATTCCACCACCAAGAACCACAGTAAACCTCCCCCCCACCCCCCACCCAGCCTGTGTAGCTGATAAATTTCACTTTACTTTCTCTTTACTTCGATTACATTCAATATTTAAACAAAAAACTCACTATTATTGTTTGGAGTCCCCCCCTCCCCCCGGCCAAAGTCAGACCTGCTGGAAGGAAGCATTTGATAATTTGTTTTCCATTGCTGAGAATGAAGAGATATGAGGTCGTGTGGCTACAATAGCAGCCACGAGGTTTTGGATTTCTGTATTTTAGTAACTAAATCCAAAGAAATTTCTGCCAGAAGTTGCATCATTGCTAGATTGTACCTCTCAGCTACATTATATTCCACATATGAGTGCAATCTTCCTATGTCTGTCTCTTTCTTTCTGACTCATTTCACTCAACATGATACTTTCCATGTTGATCCACTTATATGCAAATTTCATGACTTCATGTTTTCTAACAGCTACATAGTATTCTGTTGTGTAGATGTACCAGAGTTTCTTTAACCAGTCATCTGATTTTGGGCACTCTGGTTTTTTCCAGATTGTGGCTATGTAATCCGAATGGCTGAGAGGCACATGAGAAAATGCTCAACGTCACTAATCATCAGGGAGATACAGATCAAAACAACAATGAGATACCATCTCACACCACAGAGACTAGCAAAGGATTTTAAAGAGAGGGGCCTTGGAGAACTTACAGAGCAGGAGGCAAGTATTCTGTTGATGGGTTTGATGTTGGAAAACTGTACACATTCAATCATGATGAACCGTTTTGTAAATCTGTGTCTCAGTTAATACAGATAAATTTACTTTTTGAAAAGGTGAGTTTTATATTTCTGGATTTAGGCTTGGTCTATAGGAATTTTAGCTCTATCTTTGCTACTGTATGCATGTTTATGTACTTGGGGGTTTGTAGTGTATTTCCTGCCTCCAGATGGTATTGCTACATTAGGTTATAAATTACTTTTAAAGATTCCTATCCTGATAAATTTAGGTCTAAAAAAGTGTTATGCAAGTAAATATTCCTAAAATTCGCAGATATAAAATTTAAACTCTGAATATAGTTTAGAAGTATATAATAAAACTTCCTCCTTGACTAAAATGTAGGAAGACTCCCATAAATTTTCTTTTTTAAATTTTTTATGATTCTTTAAATTTTAATGAATCGCTATGAGATATAGTTACAGACTTACAAATTTTCATGGTTACATTTCAATCAAACAATGTTCAAGTACCCATCCTTCCACCAGTGCCCACTTTCTACCACCAAAGTTCCCAGTGTCCCTCCCGCCGTCCCCACCCCTTCCCACCCACTGCCTTTATGACAGACACATTCCCTCTTACTCTCTCTCTCTCCTTTTGCGTGTTATGATCTTCAATACAGGTACTAAGTGGCCATCATATTTGGTTCATAGTCTACTTTCAGCACACAACTACCTTCCCAAGGGATTCCCTCTAAGCATCATTTGCTTAGTGTTCTCTTCTCCATTCCACCTGTGTTTTCCCCCAGCACATGAGATGGGCTTCTAAATTGTGGGGCTATCCTGCTGGCCCTTATCTCTACTATTCTTAGGTGTTATTCTCCTATTATGTTAACTTATATGCCACAAATAGGTACAGTCATCCCGTGTCTGTCCCGCTCTATCTGACTCATTTTCTTAACATGATACTCTCCATGTTGATACACTTATATGCAAATTTCATGACTTCATCTTTTCTAACAGCTGCATAGTATTTCATTGTGGGGGAGAGCCTGGCAAGCTCCCTGTGGTGTATTCATATGCCAAATACAGTAACAATGATGGGTCTCATCCCCCTGACTCTGAAGAGCCTCTAATGCAGCACCATTGGGAAGGATGAGTAAATAGAGGCTGCTAAAATCTCAGGGCTAGGATGAATGGAGCCATTATGGGCCTGCTCAAGCAAATCAATGAGCAACAGGATGACAGTGATACAGATATACCAAAATTTCTTTAACCAGTCATCTGTTCTCAGGCACTTGGTTTTCTTCCTAGATTTTGGCTGTTGTAAATAGTGCTGTAATAAACACACAAGTGCAGATCACTGTATCACTGTCATCATGTTGCTCATCAATTTGCTCGAGCGGGCACCAGTAACATCTCCATTGTGAGACTTGTTGTTACTGTTTTTGGCATATTGAATACACCACGGGTAGCTTGCCAAGCTCTGCTGTGTGGGCAAGATACACTCGGTAGTTTGCCAGGCTCTCTGAGAGGGGCGGAGGAATCCCCCCTCCACAAGTGCAGATGTCACATAAATTTTATTTTGATGAGGCTCTAGACATGGCTTTTTGAGCCGTGTCTTAATAAATACTCGATTATCCTGATAGCTGATTAATTTGTTTTTATTCTTTGCCTACCTAAGATATTTAAGTTATTGACTCGCTTTTAGTATAATTATTCTGTTAAAACAGATTACCAATAATCTTCCAACCTCTGATTTCCTCTTGGTGGAGTTGGAGAGATGGTTAAATGAAGTGGATTAGGCAACACATGGTCCCATGAGCATCACCAGAATTTGTTCCCAAAGAAAAACGAAAGAAAAAAGAAAAATATTTCTCTTGTAATTTTCTATTCATTGATGCCCACACTAAATTTTCTCAGCTGCAACTCTTTAACTTATTGCTTCTCTTTAACTCATTGCTTGAGTTCACTTGTATACAGTTATACTTTCTTTCTTAAAAAATATTTATTTTATTTTTATAAAGTTGTTCACAATATTTGATTACATTTAATATTTGAAAACTAATCCAACCATCATTGCACTTTCCCACCACCATATTTAGGATGTTTCCATCTCATACCCCAAACCCCGCCCGCATAGTAGAGCTGAAATAATTTATTTTGTATTTTTTGCTATGAATAATTCCCAAAAAATAATCTAAAAAAGCTTTATTAAAGGAAAGTGTGTGAAGATTGTTGTGTTTCACCCAGGAGTGATTAAGCCCTTCCATTAGAGATTAGTAACATGTTAAAGCTTGAGCCTTGTGTGCATATATATATATATATATATATATACATGTGTGTGTATATATATATATATATATATAATGTGCATAAATACATTTCCCCTTAAGATTGGTCACCTCAAAAGCACAGTAGAAATGAAATTTGCAATAATAGTGGAAATAGCAAGGCATGAACTATAAGAAAGATAGGGAATGCTTCCACTTCACTGGGGAAGACCTTCATCACACACCTTGAAAGAACGAACAGGGGCTGAAGAGATAGAACAGTGGGTAAGGTGCTTGCCTTATATGTGGCTGACCCAAGTTCAATCCCTAGAACCTCATATGGTCTCCCAGCCATGGCAGGAGTGATCTCTGAGCACAGAGCCAGGAGTAAGCCCTGAGCATGGCTGGGTGTGACCCAAAACCAAAAACAGAAAAGGAAAGTAAACACAACATATTTTTTTAATTTTAAAAACATTTTTAATTGATTGAGATTCTGTGATTTACGATACAGTTTTAATGTTTTCCCATGCCTATAATTCCAACACCACACCCATTACCAGCAGGGGCATTCTTTATTACTTAAAACATTTCCACCAAATTTGTAACAGTGAAACGTCTCAATGTATGTGCTCCTGATCTTTCTCTTAAATAAAAGCCATATTTGAATATGCAAACAATGATTGTTACAGTACTATCTTAAATTTGGGATCCCTGTTGCATATGTTATCAGGCTTTACATTTTAAAAATATATTTTCTAACCAATAAGTTTATGATTTTTGGGTTTTTTTTACTTTTATTATTTTATTGAATTGCTGTGAATTACAAAGTTACAAGATGCTTATGATTGAGTTGCAGATGTATTTTTTTTAAAGAAGTATTTTATTGAACCACCGTAAAAAAAAGAAAAAAATACAAAGCTTTCAGGTTTAAGTCACAGTCAAATACTGATTAAACCACCATCCCTTCACCAGTGCACCCGTTCCACCACCAAGAACGCCAATACACCCCCTCCCACCCCACCCCCCACCTAAGTAGCTAATGATATTCCCATTATTCTCTATATATCTTGAGTACATTCCATATTTCCATACAGAACTCACTATTATTGATTGGAAATTTTCCCCAATAATCAGGCCTGCTGAATAGGCATCATCTAATAATTTCTCTTCATTGCTAAGAGTGAAGACTTTAAGTCCGCGCAGCCGCGATAGCGGCCACGCGGTTTTGGGTTTCTAATATTTTAGCTCAGTTCACAGTCAAAATGGATGGCTGCAAGAATCCGCTCTGGTGCCAAAATGGGTTAGGAGACCTCAGGATCACAGTCAATAGGCGCGGAGGGTTTGCTTCTCGTGGCGCGCCTCCCGGTTCATCTCTGGGCGGAAGGCATGCCGGAACACAACATATTTTATTGTCTTATATCCAAGATAGAACATAAATTAGTTTTCTCATACAAATCATTATCCACTTAGAAACATTAATAACTCTAACTGAAAGGAACTGGTTAATCATAGATACCCTCTCTTTTTACCCCCTCCTTTTACAGGATCAGGGAATCAGATGTGCATGCAAATCTAGAGCCTGATCACTAAGCTACATTCCTTTCATTTTGTTTTATTTTTGCACCACACCTGGTACTAAAGGGATTACTTATGGCTGTAAACTCAGGGATTACTCCTAATAAGCTAAGGACCTACTGGGTACTAGGGATCCAGCCCAGGTTGGTCACATGCAGGCAAACACCCTACCAGCTGTCCTCTCTCTGGTCCTGACCTGAGCTAGGTTCTTGACCCTGATGCCATCATTATATATCTTGTGTCTCTGTCACCCGAGAGAATAACTGTGCTCTAAGTCACATGTGAAAATCAATAGAAGCCACTCAGTATCAGTGGGAAAAATGTTTTCTCTGCTGATTCAGGCATAAATTTAGAGGATAAGATTAGGAGCCGGAGCGATAATACAGGGGATGGTAATGCGCCTCCCTTGCATGTGGTTGACCCCAGTTTGATCCCTAGGACCAAGTATGGTCCCTCAGAACCACCAGGAGTGACCCCTGAGCCCGGAACCAGAAATAAGCACTAAGGACCACCTCGTGTGGCCCCAAACCCAAGTCCACCCACCCAAAAAATAAGAAAGGAAGAAAAGGAGCACAAGAACACCTTCTAGGGTGGTTGGAGACAAACTCAAATATCTAAGGAATCACTGGACATGAAATAGTCACACAGGAAAAGCTCTCTAACCCTGAGATTCTGGTTTTTTATACCAACATCGAATGTTAAACGAAGTGAAGGGAAGAAAGGTGATGAAAGGAGAGGAGAGAGTCAAGTAACTGCTTCCTGCAACTATAAGGCAGAGGCCATACCCTTACATACACAACCTGCCTCATTGAAAGGGAGCGATTCATCTGATAAATACAAGGATCATTCTCTTAAAAGGGCAAGACAGCCCCACTTTTTTTTCTTGGCTTTTTGGGTCACACTCGATTATGCTCAGGCATTAGTTTTGGTTCTACACTCAGGAATTAACCATGGCGGTGCTCTGGGAACCATATGGAATTCTGGTGATTGAGCCCAGGTTGGCAGCAAGCAAGGCAAACATCTTACCTACTCTACTATTGCCCCAGCCCTGTTACATTTTATTGGAAGAAAATGATTATACAAGAAATCCTGAGAAGCAGAAGCAGTGATGGCACTTTATAAGACAGGAGAGGTAAAGGGGCCAAGAACAACTCAGTAAAATTATTCTGGGCTTATAAAATGCTGCTATTGACATAAAATAATTAAAAAGCATCAAGTATTTACTGCATTAACAAATTCATAAATTTTTAGAGACCATTTGGAAGTTAATATAAGAATAAAATCTGGGGAGGGGCCAGAGTGATAGTACAGTGGGTAGAACATTAGCTAATGTACAAGGCTAATGCTATATCCACATATATTATATCTGTATATATATATATAGCATATATGATCAAAACTAGAATTAGTACTCTTTCTATAAAAATTGGTTTCTGGGGCTGGAGTGATAGCACAGCAGGTAGGGCGTTTGCCTTGCACGCGGCCGACCGAGGTTCAATTCCCAGCATCCCATATGGTCCCCTGAGCACCGCCAGGAGTTAATTCCTGAGTGCATGAGCCAGGAGTAAGCCCTGTGCATCACCAGGTGTGACCCAAAAAGCCAAAAAAAATTTGTTTCCTTTAATTATTTTTTCTTATAGTAACTTATAGAAGATTTTTCTTTAGACAATTATTTAGAAAAGCTATTTATTATTATTAGAATAATATGTAACTTATGTTGACTATTATTTCCTTAATTATTTAAAATTATAAAGTTTTTCATTTAAATAAGAGAATATTTTTCTATTGTTTTTAAATATGTATATTTAAATATATAAAAATATATCTATTTATAAATCTTTATTTGCATTTTGGATAAAAAATCTATTATTCTTTATCAGTAACACATTCATTATGTGAAGTGTTTAAACTTCTGACAATTTTTTATAATTTACCATATAAAGTCCAATCTTAAATGACTCTATTATTGTTATCATATAAAAATAAGAAAGCTGGGGGCTGGAGCGATAGCACAGCGGGTAGGGCATTTGCCTTGCACGAGGCTGACCCGGATTCGAATCCCAGCATCCCATATGGTCCCCTGAGCACCGCCAGGAGTAATTCCTGAGTGCAGAGCCAGGAGTAACCCTTGTGCATCACCAGGTGTGTCCCAAAAAGCAATAATAATAATAATAATAATAATAATAATAAAGCTTAACTTGAATAAGGAAAGCTATAAATAAATGAAACTATTGTACTAGGAAGATGTTCAAAATTAGAATAGAAAACTTTCAGGTGAGGGATGAACATTCTCGGAGTTATCTATCTATCTATCTATCTATCTATCTATCTATCTATCATCTATCATCTATCTATATTTAGTGACAGCAGGTTATCTACCTGCTATAAATGGGAGAGAGATGCAGTACCTAAATCTGGGCTTGGTAAGGGCTCTGAAACTTAGTGAACTACACAACAGTGTTGCAATTATAGAAATATTGAGGCAGAAAAGTTAGTTTGTGGTTAGAGAGATGGTATTGGGATTCTGAGTCTAAGACTGGGGAAAAGAAGTGGAAATGCATAAAGCCTACATATATATGGTTGAGAGTCTATTGGTTAAATATCTTTGATCATCTTGGTCAGTCTTTCTGAAAGTTGGACTGTCCTTGAACAATGCAAGGGAGAAGGAGATTTCCAACAAGGGGTGAATCAGAGAAGCATCCCTTGGGAGCAATATTTTCTCAGCAGTGTCCCTGAAGGGCCAGTTGACTATCCGTTTGGTGAACTGACAACATTCAGTTGTTTCAATGTCTAAATCAGGCATGTATGAAAAGAAGAAATATTTATATAAAGCAGTTATTCAGGGAGCCAGAATAGAATACCATGGTTAGTTAGAACAATGAGTTTCAGGTCCTCTGTGGATAAAATATCTTAACTGCAAAGTCATGATCCTTCAGCTTCACTATGCTCTCAGTCATATTCCCTGGTGTCTGGGTTACAGTTCTTAGAGGGGCATGCATGATGTGAGAACTTGACTCAATTACTTAGTAGTACAAACAAAAGCTTATCCAAGAGACCTGGACCCTTGAGATTCTCCTAGCAAGGAGGGGCAACTATCAGGCAATTTTACAGTCTCTGAGATATGGGAAGTTCTATTTTCAGTTTTCAGTGACTTCAAATCAAATTGAAGAGAGAAAAGCTGGACAAGGCAGTTGGAGGATTATAACCAGATACTGAAGGAAATGAGAACTGCAAATCGGGTAAGACTGGACAACTGCACAAAGAAACAGACTCAAATCCAATTGATTAATGGGTATCAATAGTGGTTTATTCACTGTGGGACAGAAATCCAATACAGTCTCTACCAAACAAGACACTATTTGCAGATATCTGTGAGCACAGAGCAGGGAGTAGCCCCCAAGTCTGAAGAAATGCTGTAGGCTAAAGCCAGACAACTTGTTTCAAATCCTGAGAGACTCATCACTGCAACATTTCATGTGTGGCAACTGTTTCCTTGAATAACATTGTATTTGGATGACTAAATGCATCTAATGAAATTCTAAGTTCATCCATGCCTTCATTGGAGAAGAAATGAGCACTGTGGACATCACCAATCAGTGAATGGCCTGACTTATAAAAGCACAGTGTGTCATGGAAGTCTGAATACACTAATCACCAATTAAAAAACATCAAAACAACTCTGTCTCCATCCATTGAAATAATCAAATCATAGATTCTTCCATTTGAATCCAAATCAATACCTAGCCATTAATCACATGAACCTAGTGTTCATGTCTACTACTTAGAACCTAACACAAAAAGCCAAATATGTGTACCTAGACCAGCATCTTGGAAACTCTACTCATAGTTCATCTGCCTTCTCATGCTTACAACCTCCCCCTCGGGGCATCTGAATTTTTCTCTTTTTTTGTCCTGTAGTTTCACTACTAGTTTTTCATATGAGCGTCTGTTAAAGTAAAGTGAGTGATGCTGGTAACTCTCATTCTATGGTGTATTCTGAATAAATGACTTCAGAATGTTTTCATTTGTGTGACATTTATTTATTTCCACAGTTTTCATCACAGTTTCAGAAACATACATCTTTACACTGATTATCACCATGGATGCCAGTCTTCATCTAGGTATAGAACCTGTTGTGCTTTCCTACACATTGATTGTCAAGTCCAAGATGGGGTATTAACAGCACAGTGTGTAAACTCCACTTGGCAATTTATTTTCAGTTTGGTGCCAAGTTTTGCTTCAGTTGCATTTGTTTAGCATCTTGACACAATCAAGTTCTTTTTTGATACTCTTTTTTTTATTTCGCTGCTGCTGAATTTATGCTATTGTTTTGTGGTATAATTTTCTGTATAAAAGTACTTTTTGTCCCAGACTTCTTTCACAATGGCAGCTGAAACAATTTCTAACTTTAACTGGATAAGCATATAATGGACTCCACTTTGTTCAAAAATGTGGTCATAGTACTTCTTTATAAGTTGACTAAACCCTCAGTAAGAGACTATGATCTTGTAGCCCAAAGACAAATTTATTTTATGGAATTATGTTATTATAAAAGATCTTCAACACCCTTAATCTTTAGATCCTCCTGATTACAAAACTTCATTTTGTGAGTCAGAGGAAGAGGGACAAATATACAATGATTTCACTTGTTTGCGGATATAAAAACAGAACATAATATGTGAATACCTGAAAACAGTAGAAACAAGAACCAGGAGGACTGTTCCATGATAGAAAAGTTGCCAAGGGGGAAAGGGAGCGCAGTTAGGATAGAGAAGAGACCACTCTGACAATGATCGTTGGAAATTATCACTCTGGACAAGAATTGAGTGCTGAAAGGAGGTCAAGTGATATTGTGATACACTCTTGGTAGCTTGCCAGGCTCTCCAAGAGGGAGGGAGGAATCAAACCTGGGTCACCTGCATGCAAGGCAAACACCTACTCACTGTGCTATTGCTCCAGAAACTTTGGTACATATACACAATGGAATACTATGCAGCTGATAGAAACTATGAAACTATGAAGTTTGCATATAAATGGATTGACGTGGAGAGTATCATGCTAAGTAAAATCAGTCAGAAAGAGAGGGACAGACATAGAATGACTGCAATCATTTGTGGAATATAAAGTAACACAGTGGGAGACTACCACTCAAAGATAGTAGAAATAAAGATCAGGAGGGTCACTTCTCTTCTCCTCCTCTCTTCTCTCCTCACCCCTCCCTTTCCTTTCCCTTCCCCTCTCCTCCCCTCCACTCTCCTCTCCTCCACTCCCTTTCCCCTCCCCTCCTCCTACTCTCCTCTCTATCTCTCTCTCTCTCTCTGCTTTTGGATTTTATGGTTTGCAAATACAATTACTGAAAGGTTGTATTTGTCCGTTTACCTCCTTGCAGCACTCAGTTCTTATCCAGAGTTGTCATTTCCAACCATCATTGTCATAGTGGTCTCTTCTTTGTCCTTCTGGGTTTTATTTCTACTATCCTTGGGCATTAGGAAAGAGGCCTTCTTATACCAGGCACTATTAACAATTAAGATTGCAGTAAATTTCCAGGGAGAAGTGCTTAGGTTAGAAGTTGACAACGAATATGGTAATTTATTATTCCACACAACTGGAAGGTTATTCCAATAGGGAACTTCAAATTGGGAGAGCAGATTATATATAGTCTTCTGGGATAAACAGATGACTTCAGACAATGGGCAGTTTAGTTCCGGATGAACCAAGACTACTTTCTGATTCCTGTTTATTTTTTTTTAATTTGAGAGAAGGATCATTCTCTCACTTTCTGTAAATTGTCAACGACATGTTGACAAAACACCATTCTTTCCTCCCCTTTATATATGTATATATAATTGTTAGATTGGTACATGTTCATTTTATTCCCATTTTAGTGTATTTCAAATAGTAGTCATTTTCGTCTTTCTTATAGACTGAGGATATGTCATCTTTACAGGGTCTTATTATAAAATCTGTGTCAATATCATTCATTAAATGAAAGCCTAGGGAATTATCGCTGTTAGTATTTTTATTTGCACCTACATAAAATGCCCTTAAACCAGTAAATCTATGACATTACCAGTATTTATATGTGAACAAAAACTAATATTACATTGACCAGTCTCTAGCTCTCTGTTTTACTTCTGCCACTTTCTAAGTGCAATGGTTAATATTGGTTTTCTGAATGACTAATAAAGATACAGATATATAACTTAACTAATGTAAAATCTCAGTTCTGACTTCATATAATGAATAACATTTTTTCTCTGTATTTATCTAATAAATACTACTTCCTATGTGACTGTTTACTTTTAGACTAGCAATACCTTATGAACTTTTAATAGAGTAGTTCAGTACTTGTCTGTAAACAAAGAACCCAACTCTGTAAAAGATCATGGACTGAAATTTCAACTCAGGCAACAATTTCAAAATTAAATCACTCTTGAATATTCATATTGTTACCTATTGAAATTACTGATCATGAGAAAATTTATTTCAGTAGGATCATGCAAAAAGAAAACAGATTCAAAAACCTTATCATTAATTTTTTTCATAGTGGCACCACCTCTTGCTTATAAGGGATACAGATGGATTTCAAGTCATAGGCATAAATAGTGATGGACAATTATACTGATATAATTTTCTTTTTGTCTAGTCATAGTGGCATTGTACTCTTGAATATAATTCTTTATTTACTTTGATAAATGAAATAAAGAATCACTCATATACATTGCTTTAAGGAAAAATAATATGACTCTCATGACCTATAATATCTTTTTTTTGACTCGGATTTGGCAATAGAAACTTTTTGTTTAGATGCATATTCTAGGAATATTCATTAATTGTTCTTGTCATAGTGATCACAATAATAATACATTCCATTTTACTCACAATATTTGTTATACTATAACATCTATAACATGAATTCCTAAATGTCCCTGCACACTTATCTCTCATCACATTATTACCATGTTGTTAAGACAACTAAATGGTGAAGAAGGTTTTGGAATACCACTGGCTCTGGAGATCACTTTGAGCAATGAAGATCTGTGTCTCTAGTTCCTCTATATTGGTCAAATTCTTATAGGCATGTGAATGACCAAAATGACATATGAAGATATTGAAATATACACATGGACAATGATCACATTATACATATAGGACTACATTGCTAATGTATAATCTGTATAGCTACCACATGATAAGTCCTCTTTGTACCAATTGGCCAAACTTAACTGCTTTTGTCCCTTTACTCCTAACTTAAGACCAACCATAAAAAACAGATATAGACCCGTATGCAGTCATACAGTACACTTTATCTCTGGTTAGATTCTCCAGCTTTTTTACATAAACAGCCTTCAAACAGGTAACGTGTCGAAAGTCAATCCTTTTCTCCACTATAAAGCGTGCTCACTCCACCCACTGACTTTGACTTCTTGCCAAGTGTAAATGATTGTAGCTGACACCCCTGCTATAAGAAGCTCTGTTTAGATCGATTTTGCTTGTTCTCATTTGGATTGCTTTCATTTATTTCCACAGCATTGCTGCTTTATCAAGAGTTTATAATACCAACCTCTGGAAACTTATTAGACTTGTAACTTGAGGGGTGAGACTCTTAGTTAATTGCTTTAATTCTTCCTTAGAAATACTTCTTTTCTCTCTTTTTTTCAGTTTCAGTCATCTTTATCGAAGATGTCTGGACTTCAGGATTCTATCACAATAGATCTTTGAATTTAACGCATGATTCAACTGATTTTAGGGGAGCAAGAAGATTTCAAGGGTGATCCTCCTTCATCTTATCCAGGAAGTTGATGTTTATCATTTAGTGGTTCAGGAAGGAACCCATTTCCCATTTATCATATTGAATAGGTGTAAGGGCTAACACTACGAAACTTTACCTGAACCATATATTCTTGGAAAACAGTGATGGTTAAGAAATCATTCATTCTTCATAATACAGGAAAGAACTTAATTGAAAAGAACCAGCCTTTTTCTAAGTCACTTTATTTCTATTCATAGATGAGGAAATTGAGTTTTGAGCTATAAATCAAACTGGCTCTTTTTACTTCCTCTGAATTTTAAACTTTCCTGTGTTTTGAGTCATTTGTTATAATCTTATTAGCTAATAACTGGTGAATGACATGTAAGGAAGACTGGAGATTTGACAACACATCAAATATTATGATAAAGATTATGATTATTACAAAGAATGCAAAAACTATATTCTAGTATCTAGAGATATGCTAATATAAAAGCTAAAGCCATTCCCTTCCTGTAGCACTTGAAAAGCAGTGTATAGCCAAAGACCAACAGCTCTAAAATTGGATTTAAAATCTAATATTTTTCCATTAAAAACAGCTATCGTTTTGGTAGGATATTTCACTATAATCTGCTAAGAATTTTGCTTAAAAATGTGAGATGTTCTATAAATATATGATATACACTGTATTTCAAAAGTTTAGCCTAAAAAAAAGAAACTATTTCACTAACTTTTAGATTTACAACTTATATGATTTTTTTTTATATATTGGGGAAAATACAATATATTGCTAAAACTTATGTATACTGGTTCTTACTTTTTTTAATGTGGCTGCTAAAGAATTTAAAATTCTATATGTTGTTCAGAGTTACTTTCATTTACTGATTTACTATTTTTGAATAGAATATAAGAAAAATTTATTCTTAAGTTAGGAAAAATATTTATTGAATTGTGGATTAAATAAAATAAATTAAAATAAATAATTTATTATACCATCTATGGTATAATAAATAAAGTTATAATAGCTCATAACCCAGAAATTGTCTATAATTTGAAGTCAGTAAATCTTTAAAACATTTTTAAGGTACTTTAAAACTTCTTCATTCCCTTTCTCTTTCCTTCTCAGTTGCTTTTGTAACAATCAGAGGTCGAATATACTTGGTTGAGATGTTTTTACCTAGGCTAAGTAGGAATCACACCCTTAGGGCCTTTTACTATTTTAGAAAATACTCAGCCAAAACTTTGCAACTTGGTACCTCTCATGTCAGTTTCTGTTCAAGAAAGAAAAAGGAAAATAAAATATTCTATGGTTTGCTGTTTTTTTAAAAAATATTTATTAACCTCTGTCTACTCTTCTCAACATGGGCAGCCACACCACGGGGTCCGTGCAGTCTGCGGCCACTGCTATGAGCCTGGCAGGTGATGTGTTGTTTCTCCCATGGCAAGTACATTCAGATAGATAGCAACACTCATGAGCAACGAGAGGCCTCTGCTTGACTTGTCTATTTAATCAATCCTGGCAACCATTTATTACTCTCTTGACTAGGACCAAGTGGAGATTATTGCTTTAAAGAGCCATCCTCTAACTTTGTGACCCTGGACTCTGGGCTCAATAGAATCGGGAGTGGAGATCCTCTGCCCGTATCCCCCCAGTCTCTGGTGACCCAAGGGTTACTCCCATAAGCCACCTCCTGCAGACCCCAGATAATCTCCTCATCGGCCACCATTCATATTACATGACTTTTTCTCCCAGAAGGCCGCCATAGCCATGCCACGGGACTCCGAGCCAGGCTGTTTCACTCAGGGCTCCCCAGAGGGGAATGGATGAGAGCCCGCCCTGCTCCAAGGGACCCAGCCCTGGCAGCCAAAAACCTCCAGAACCCAACCACCCCCACGCTCAAAGCTGTTCCCCACAAGCTCGGGCTGAGTCTGACGTACGAGTGAACATATTTCTGGACCATAAAACATCATAAGACAGTTTTCCATTAACGGACAATACAAAATATATTATTTCGGTTGTGCTTTGGGACAGGGGTTGGGGCTTGGGGCAAAACCTCTCAGATTTAATGGTGGGAAGGTGTAATGGTGGTGGGATTGGTGTTTGAATATTAACTGCAATCAAATATTGTGAACCATCTTTAGCACTGCTTAGCACTGTCATCCGTTGTTCACCGATTTGCTTGAGCGGGAACCAGTAATGTCTCCATTGTGAGACTTGTTGTTACTGTTTTTGGCATATCGAATACACCACGGGTAGCTTACCAGGCTCTGCCATGTGGCGGGATACTCTCAGTAGCTTGCTGGGCTCTCCGAGAGGGACAGAGGAATCGAACCTGGGTCTGCCACATGCAAGGCAAATGCCTTACCCGCTGTGCTATTGCTCCATATGAACCACCTTATAAAATTAAAAATTAAAAAAAACAAAACATGCTCTGCTAATTCTTTGCAGAGCACAGAATTCTCCTCAGGGTCACACCAATGATCTGTGCAGAAGCCAACAATGAAGATGGGTTGGAAGAATAAAATGGACAAATGTTGAGAACTCAAAATAGAAGATCCTCTTAAGTGTGCCAACGTTTTGTTCAGAATTTTGGGTTCTCGTGAAAAACCTGGGTTTTTGACACAGAGGGGAAATTTGTGCTGCAAAGACATATAGGGATGACAGATGCAGTAATCCAGAAAAGATATTTGTATAAGTGTGTGTATTTACATACAAAATAATTTTGTAATTGAAACTTAATTTGTCCTTCTAAGTGCAGACCAACACAGGAACTCAAAAGTAAATGTCTTTTTTTTTTTCATTTAGCAAACATTTTCTCAACACTGATGGATTGATTATAAATGGGAAAAAAATAAATGATTGTCAAGGGGAAATGTTACTTTTTTGGCTTGAGTGACCTGCGTGTGCCATTTACTAAGATGCCAATGATTAGAATCTGAAAATGGGTTAAGTAGATTTGTTTTGGTTGAGGAGATAGATGTGAAGAGAAGTACTGTGTGCTGATAAAACTTGGGAACCCTAGGGAACCCTATAACAAATTTATTCAAACAGAGGTAGTGTGGAATCCCAGTTCTACTCAGAATAAAATATATAAAAATTTCATGACTGATGCTCTGATTTTGATATTTAAAAAAAATTTCCCCACACATAGTGCATTTCCCAAAGGAGGTGACACTAACGCCTGGGGCAACTGGAATGATCAAGGGGCTGGTAGTAATCAGGCATAGTTGGGGGGATTGTTCACTTAATGAAAGCAGATTTGCAGGGGTGAGAGAGGGCACTACACAGGTATTTTTTCTGAAAAGACTTGGTAAGGTGGAATAAATTTGATTTTCTTTTAATATTATGTCAGTAATATAATATACTTAGGGTGAGAATCATAGGGGCAAATTATGGTGCTTTTCATAGGATTTGCAATATGGTTGGATAAGCAGGTTGTGTGTGTGTTACTTAAAATAGTTTTTATTTAGGTGACCATTTTTAAGAAATTATTACCATGTAGTATGTATGCAAATAAGTAGACTTAAGAAACAAAGAGATTCATTTTATCCTGAACCTAGGGAAGAGGGGGAATGACACTCATTGAACTGAAATTTGGGGTTCCTAAATTCTGGACCCATCTATGTAAACTTGCAGAAGCACTTTCCCATTTAATATAATGGAAAGATTGGACTAGTTGAGGAATCTGTTAGTCCAATGCTCCCTAGATAATTAGGAATGCCTGGAAATATAGTGATATATTGTGTGGCACAGTAAAGACATGAATTTCTGCTCTAGAACTTCTATCCATTCCATATAAGTTCCTTGTTCTCTCTTCTTACTAATTTCCATAGCTGGGAAACAGGAATCATAATACCTACTACCCTGAATTGATATAAAGATTAAACAAATTAATATCTGGCAGATACTTAGCACAAAAATTCTTGAAGAGATGCTCAATAAAAATAGTTACTATTATTGTTATTTTGTGTTCTTTTTAATTTATGTTGTCAACCTCAATTTACAGGAAATCTAGAAAATATCATATGAAAACTATAGTTAGTAATTTTATACTTTAGGCTAACTTCTCTATAGGTCATGTGAACAGTTTTCCCATCCCCAGTAGCACTGTCTGCACTGTCATCCCATTGCTCATCGATTTGCTCAAGCGGGCACCAGAAATGTCTCCATTGTGAGACTTGTTATTACTGTTTTTGGCATATTGAATAAAGCAAGGGTTGCTTGCCAGGCTCTGCTCTGTGGGCAGGATTCTCTCAGTAGCCTCCTGACCTCTCTCCCTCTTCCCGGGAGGGATGGAGGAATCAAACCCGGGCTGGCTGCATGCAAGGCAAATGCCTTACCCGCTGTGCTATCGCTCCAGTCCATAGTTGAACTAAAAGAGAAAAGCTTCAAAGTCAACAATCAATTATCATTTATTCTTCAGAATAATGTAATACTGTGCTTGAATACCTTCGGAATCTGTAATATTGTGCTTGAACAATAAAATTATTCTTGGGAGCTTTCCAATGCATTTTCAATAAAAATTCTTTACTTCTAATTAAGTCTGTGGTAAGAATATACTACTTTATTGAAGAGCACAATTGTAATTGTTTTATACACTTGTAACAATTTTACTGTCTCTAAACATAACCACAAATACATCTTTCTATTGGTATATCCAGCTGCCAGAGATTTTGTTTACATATTTTGTAAGAAAGGGGATAGACTGAAATAGATGTTTATGGTGTTATGCTGTGTTGTGCTATTTAATTAAAGCATTCTGAGTGCATAGTCTCCTTTGATGTATTAGAAGCCCATTATAGGTATATTAATGTTTTAATCTAGTATTGGGTGAATCCAAATGTTTTAATTTATATTTTCATACATGTGTATACATTAAAATGCCTTTTGTTTTGACAGCAGTATCTGCTATATTGCCTTAGTTTGAAAAGAGTTATGTTACTTCTTCCCCCCTTTTTTTGGTTTTTGGGCCACACTGGTGCTCAGAACATCTTTCTTTGTGCTCAGGGATCACCTGGTGAGCTCAGGGACCATATAGGGTGCTAGGACTCAAATCTGGATTGCTTGCAAAGCAAGGCAAGTGCCCTATCTTCTGTACTATCACTCCAACCCCCAGAACTATATTTCTTGCTGTTGCATTCAGCCACTTTTGTGACACATTTTAGTTTTTCCACTCATATTTATGTTAGATGGTAAAACCAAAAGTATCTTATATTTTTCAGTAAAATTTCCCATAGGAAATAACCCCATTGTTAAAAAAAGAAAAAAAAGGGAAAACTTAGTTTTTGTTATTTTATAATTTAATGCGATAGCACAGCAGGTAGGGCATTTGCCTTACACACAGCTGATCCGAGTTTGATTCCTCTGTCCCTCGTGGGGAGCCCAGCAAGCTACCAAGAGAATCTCGCCCACACGGCAGAGCCTGGCAAGCTACCCGTGGCGTATTTGATATGCCAAAAACAGTAACAAGTCTCACAATGGAGACGTTACTGGTGCCCGCTTGAGCAAATCAATGAGCAACGGGATGTCACTGACAGTGACATAATTTAATATTTCTTATTACATTAAAATGGTCATCAATACTCCTCAAGAACAAATCATGAGCGTTTTCTGATTTCCTTTTCCTTTTGATTTTCTGTTATTGAGGAACAAATCCAAGGACTCACCCATGCTGGGCAAGTATACTTCATTATGAGTTACCCAACATTTCCTGATTCCAAGAGAAAAGAAAGACTAAGAAGGAAACTTGTTTTTTTTTCCCCCTGGAATTTTTTGTTCTTGCTTCATCCTGTGACAGGATACTTTGATTCTATTTTCACTGACCTAATTTATTGCTGACTTCTTTACTCCTTTAGAATTATTCACTATCTGATATTCTATTTGAACTTGCTATTAACAGGTTTGCAATGATAGTCAGTGATAACTAAAAAATCATCCTTTAAAATGATTTAGAGGATAGTTCTTAAATGTAGTTGAGTATCAACATTGATCCAAGAATATGTTAAAACATATTATTGGATCCATGCTCAGGGTTTCTAATCTGGTTGTTGTTAGGGGTAGGAATGAGTAATTTATCTTTCTCATAAGTTCTCAAATCAGTATTATGCTTCTAGAATAATACCAAGTGATTTAAAAGTTCAGTGTTCTATTAACTCTTTTACTCATTGTTTCAATTATAAAAATACTTACAGAGCACTTTCAATTTGTCACACATTAATCATAATGCTGTTAGGATGTTGATACAGGTCTTAAAATTGTTTTTTATTGTAGGCATAATAACATGGACAAAATAGTGTTAACATTTGTTTTTAATGTAAAATTGCTGCACCTCCACTCCACCAAATGCCCATGACCCTCTATCACTATCCTTTATGGAACTTTTCTGTCTACTTTTACCTTCTTCCAATGCCATAATCCTGCTGATAGTAATCTCAGTTTTATATACCAAATTCAAGGGTTTGTCAGATTCTGACAGTTTATTTCCTTGATTTGTTTCTCTATATATTTCATATGAGTGATATCACCTGGTATTTGTCCTTCTACTTTTGATTTATTTTATTTTACATGATACCCTCAGGTTTCATCAAAGTTGCAGCCTGCAGCAAAAATTCACATTTTTGTATAGCTATGGAGTTGTGAATACTTTTGTATAGGCAGGAGTTCCAAATACTTTTTCCGGCTTCTGCCCCATCAGCCAACACTGCTGCTCTTCTCTCTTTGAGGTCTTCCTTTATTACTTCTCTGCACAGCTTTGTGAGCTCAGACATTAATTTGTGATTGCCTGAAGCTCATGCCAAACCACTTTGGCAAATGAGCTCGAGAGATTCCGAAGACAGGCGTCTTTCTGTGGTTTTCTCTCTCTCTGTATTCCTTACACAATCATGGAGGTGCTGAACCAGTCGATCATATTCCTCATTGATGTTGTCAATGACAATGATGGCATCTTCCCATATTGCCGCAATAGTGCCAAGGAGCTCCCAGTTGGTGGTCATTGTGGGAGTTCTCTTCTTAAACTTTTCAGCCTTTCTCCCCACTCTGTGAAGTAGAATTTCTCATGAAAGAGACAGTGGCCTGATACAGTTTGGAATTTGGGACAACAGTGACATCGGTCAGGCAAAACCGTTGATTGAATATGATATGGTCAACTTCGTTGTAGAACTGTCTATCCCAGGAGACTCCCATATCCAATGTTTAGATTCCACCTTCTGGAACTCAGAGTTACCATGGATGGTCTTGGTCAACACGATGAACTCAGACAGTCTCTCACCCTGATTGTTCCATTCTAGGCCATGGGTCCGATGTGGAGTTCTTCGGGTGACCTTCTTGGTCCTATCTTGGCATTAAAAAATCACTGACAATGACTGTGAAGAAGGTCTTTCTTTATAGAACTTCTCCAGCTCTATGTAGAACATCTCAATTTCTTCTTCGTTGTAGTTGGATGTTGGAGCGTAGACGACAAAGATAGAAACTGCCAGCAATGAGTCACATTTGTTCAAAGCATCTGATTCGGGTTGTTAGACATTAGAATTAATCAATGCTCATGGCCAAGTTTATGTTGAACATTGACACCACCGACCACTGTCGCATGTTCCAAGGAATAGTTCTTCTCTAGTGTCGAAAATGGCATGATGTGATCAATGTCTTCTCGTCTCAGTCAATCCAATGACATTGTACTCGATTTTCTGTGCTTGCACCATCAGGTCCTCAATGGATGCTTCTGATGCCAGGGTATGTGTGTTAAAGGTGCAAATAGTCATTTTAGTACTTCTTCATTTTGGCAGCCTAGTTCATCCCTGAGATTTTAGCAGCCTCTCCTTGCTCTACCTTCTCAGCGCTGCTGTACTGGGAGCTCTTCCAGGGACAGGGGAATGAGGCCCATTTTTGTTACTGGTTTTGGCATATAGAATACACCACAGGTAGCTTGCCAACTTGCTCTGCCATGCGGGTGGCATGTTGTAATGATCTGTACACTGATAAACACGCCACACACCTTGTGCATGGACGTGCTGCTCACACATAGAAAGTACTGGCCAGATAGACACAGTCTATGCAAGGAGTCCAGCCCTGCATCTGCCTGCATCTCTGGGAAGCACCTGTTGGTTAGCTTTTTGCTGGTTGGCACCATTGCCACCCACTCACCACGATGAGGCAGGAACCGTTAAGGGGGGACTTTTCATTATAGCCCAAATTTTTGTCTTGAAAAAAGTTTCAGTTTCATTTATAAATGTAAATAACAAACTAGAAAGGAAAGAAACAATAAATACGAAAACTCCATTGTGTCTCCAAACACCACATACCTATGTATCAACTGAAAAAAAAAGTTGAAAACTTATACAATAAGTTTTTGTCACTATTGAAAGAAATAAAACAGCATCAAGAAATGGGCAATATATTTTTATGTTCACATTTCAGAAAATTAGCCTTTTCAAAATAACCATCCAACCCAAAACATTATACAGATTAATGCAATTCCTATCACAATCTTGGTGATATTATTTAAGAACTTAGAGCAAAATCTAAAATTTCTATAAATCATAAAACTCTCAGAGTCAATGCTATTCTGGGGAAAAAGAAAATGGGAGGGATTTCATTTTCCAGCTTTAAATTGCACTGTAAGGCTATAATAATGAAAACTATGCAGTAATGAAATACCGCAGACTCTCAGACCACTGGAATCAAATTGACAATCTGGAGATAAGTCCTCAGACTTATGGACAGTTAATCTGTGACAAATGATCTAGAAGCATGAAGTGAAACAATGAAGATGTACTGGGGAAGATGGAGCAAAAAAAAAAAAAAGAAAAGGAAAGGAAAAAGAGAGATAGGAAAGAAACTTGATCTGTGCCTTACATCACACACAAAAGTTAATTTAAGTGGATTGAAGACCACAGATTAGACATAAATCCATAAAATACACCAAAGGAACCTTAGGGAAAACTCTATCAGAATTGGCTTCAGGGAATCTTTAATCATTTTACTCCATTAGCAAAGAAAAAAGAATAAACCATTGGTCGAAACTATTCTTATTTTCGTTTTGAAGATGGAGAAAATGAAAGAGATAAGACATGTTGTCCAAGCTTATAAGGCCAGTGAGTGGCAGAGCCAGGTTCAAGCCCAAGAGGCTGACTCCAAATTTTACTTTTCTCCTCTATGCCATGTTGTCTTTTTGTCAGGCTTTAATAGAAAAGAAAAACATAAAAAACATCATACGCTGTGGGAACATAGGAAAGAACAATTAATTTAAGCTGGGAATATATAAAAAATTATCTGGAAATACTAGAAATATTTTCATTGTTTCATAAAAGGAAGAACAAAGTTTTTATGAGAAATGATTCAAAGGTCAAGAAAATTCATGAAATAAGACACAATGAAGGAAAAAGTATGAAGCATTCTGAAATTGAGGAGTTGAACTTGAGTAGATCATAATTTATCTAGAAATGTTCAACAAGAAATGAGGCTATAAAATATTGAGGAAACAGATTAAAAAATAAATGGAATAAGAATTCAGATTGTTTTCCTATGGAAGAATAAACAAAAAGGAATAATTAATATTTTAAATAGCAGTTGTGCAAAGTTTACTTTCTATCTAGTCATGATTGTCTAGCGTGGTTGGAGAAGAATGTTAGATAAACTTATCAACAATACAGTTGAGGAATATGGCCTGGACATAATATAGAGGAACTTGGTTAGAGGTCAAAAAGTTTAATATAAAGGTTTTCAACATTATTAATGAAAAACACACTTAGAAGGATGTTAGTTGCCTGTGTTACTGTTGCTGTAACAAACACCAGGAACAAAATAATAAATGTAATAAGTTTAGTGCCTGCACAGGAGGCACTTCTGACCTGTGGGAAAGACTTTAGCAACACTGGCAATCACTCCTTCAGTTGAAGTCCATTCACTGGGAAGTTGCATGACCCAGAGTACCGTTCTCTACCCTCCAGCCTTGTCTGACTAAATTGCGTTGGATTCAGAAGGACCATTTCCCATCAGAGAGAACGAAATTAGCCACAGTCAGCATGTGCTGCAAAAGACAAATGTCTTTGAACACGAGCCCTTCATCAGGTAAATATACCTGGCATTTAGGCATCTATTGCACCTTATGCACTAATAAGTCTAAGCTGAGGCTCAGAAATCATTAGAGGAGTGAGAGCTTTTAATGAGCTGTTGGAGAAGAACATGGTTTGAAAAAAAAGCACATAACCTGCAGTTAAACAGCACCAAGGATGCTAATGCTAAAATTTATGAGAAAAGTGCTTGAGGAAGGTCTGAGCCACAATAAAAGCGAGGCATAATTTCTAATGCAGAAAAAATTATATCACTTAAAAAAAAAAAGTCTACCCTGGAGTTTACTAAAACCTCGTAATAGGTTTATCATGTACTTTTTTTTCACTCTTTCCTTTCCAGGGTAGTTAAAGATTAAACTAAAGTATAAACACTGTGAGAAAAAAAAGTAGCAGTGCAGTCTTATTAATTAATATATATGTATATATGCATATACATATATATATATATGTTTTTTCCCTCAAAAGGATGCAAGGGTGGAAATGCTGAAGTTAGTTAACTCATTTTCTCTTTAAACTTAATCATTTGTTTATTCCTGTGACAGGAATTTTAATGTCAATACTTAATAGAAGGCCTGGTAATCTAGGTTTAAAAGATTAATAAAAACACCTCGTTTGGGGGAGAGTTTATATCCACATACCATTTATTCAGCCAAGGAGTGAAATTTATGGTCAAAAACACAAAAACCTGGAATTGTCCCTCTGATTTATATTTCATAATATGTCCCTCTTATTTATATTATTTATATTTCATAACTCTACCTATCCATGCAATAAATTATCTACAGGAGATGGTTTTTAGGAAGCAAAGGGAGTACCATTAACAGTGTCTTTCTTTATTGGGTGGTGTTATTTTCTACTATAGATATTGCTGCCCTAAAATTTGGGAATTTATAAAGGAAATATTTTTCCCCAGGATTTTTTAAATGCTGATTAGGTTTGACTGGAGGCTGCTCAGCTTGGTCTATTATGATATCGAATGAGTGGGGTGTTACCTGAAAGTTCATGGTCAGTGTTGACTGGAAACTCTAATATGCCAGCATCTTTACATAATCTCTTTCCTTAGTATGGGTTTCTTATAACTTGGTGCCTGGGGTCTGAGAAAGGTCAGTCACGCAAATGAGTGTTTTAAGATAGGTCTAAAACTTTTTCCACTAGCAATCTCTTCCCTGGGGGGGTGGGGGAGGGTGCAGTATGAGTGAATCCTTCCAGAAATAACTCTGATACAGTATGTGATCATTTTAAAATTAATTGGTCATTGAGTAAATATTTAGAAACTTTTTATTTTGCAAACTTTTTTGTTACCCCCATGTGTATAGTTGTCCTCCTGTGGGAGGGTCACAATTCACAGTTTAAGAAGATAGATTATAAGGGACACAGGTAGCAATGAAAAATCTCCAAAACAGAATTTGGAGATATAGACATATCCTATCCACAACATTCTGTTGACCAAAGGAATCATAGCACAGCTTGAAGTCAAGAGACATGATAAATAAACTGCCTTTTGAGAGGGGAATGGCACTCACATGGAAGAAAATGAATTGTCAATAACCCTATAGAGAGAAAATACCTCAGTAATTACACTAGAAAAATGATTCTTCATAAAACTCTCATTCAGAGTTACTCTTAGTCTCCTTATCTATTAAGTAGGATCACCAATGATATTCTAATTGGATTGCAATGAGAATGAAATAAAATAATACAGAGGAAACTTGAGACCCTATTTCTGACACAGAAAAAAACATCTGATGAAATACAGCTATTGTGTTTTTAGCTTGGAAAGCAATATATATATTAGCACTGTAGCACTGTTGTCCTGTTTTTCATGGATTTGCTGGAGCGGGCACCAGTAACGTCTCCATTGTGATCCTTCTTGTTATATATATTACATATATAATTATACATAATATTTTATATTATATATACAACATATCTTACATATATTTTAATATATTATACATTTGCCAAATATACATGTATATATATTTTATAATCACCATGATTACAAAATTACAAAGATATTCATGATTGAATTTCAGTACAATGTTCCAACATCAATCTCTTCACCAGTACTCCCACAGTCTGCCTCCTCCAAGATACTTGTTCCCCCCTAGGTTCTAGTGTTCCCTTCCCTAACTTACTTCCTGCCTCTGCCCCACCCTAGTGGCAAGTTTCCTGCTAAAGATCAGCTCTCCTTCTCTTGTTGCTATTGCCGTTAGGTATTTGATGTTTCCATTCTTACATGATATTTTTCCAATCACATTCTTCCTCCATTGAGACCTTAGTCTGTCCTATAGCTGTTGAAAAAATTTTGAACTTTTTGTCTGGCGTTTGGAGACTGTATAATATTGCCTGGCTTCCAAAACAATTTATCAAGTTGAAACTACCATAAATGTGAATTCCCTACTTTCTGCTAAGTTTCTAGACTTTTTTTTTTTCTGCCCGTTTCAAAGTTCTACATGTTCAGCTATCCATCCTTTGAGGTTTGTGGAAAAGTTGGAAATATATCCTCCTGCCTTCTTACTGTCACTACACATGCCATTTTGTACTTGGAAATTTCTATCTTATATTCAGATCAATATATCATCGGAATATAGGAATGCTTCAAAACTGAGAATGAGGGTAGAAGAAAAAATTAAGAAAAGATCAAAGTGGGACCTTTAAAAATATTTAAAATACTGTTGCTTACACTTCTGTTACAGTTTACTCTTTAAACTATCTTGTTCCTTTGGATAAAGACTGTGGGAATAGGAAGACAATCTGAATTCAAAATTCTAAACTGTAAAGGAAAATTGGAATAGTTCAGAGCACATGAAGTACAAATTAAAATATATGAAGAGTGGAGTAAGTCTCCGATCCTTGGATGAAAAAATAATTTTTGCAGGCTTGGCTGAGTGGAAAAAGTGTGCACAGTATACAAATGGAGAGATATCTATGTGTGGCCATAGGTGAGGGTATTAGGACTAGAAAGACTTTATTAGGGAGTTAAATTGGCATTTTATGAAGGCCTGTAGTTTCTATTGAGTACTATTTTTTTTTTATTCCCAGTTTTTCTTTTGTTGTTGCTGTTGCAGTGATTGGGAGTCAAGCACATGTCTGGCTGTGGTGCTCGCATTTTACCATGATGTTTGTCAGGTTGTGGAACTTAAGCATTTAGTCACAGTGCTTGCTGAGAGTTGAATTCTTTTGTTGTGATGGTAGAAAATGTGCTTGCTGAGGGTCACATGTTTAGTTGCAGTGCTCATGAACATTCTGGTTGTTATATGGGGGCACTCTTTTTATTCTATCTTGAGGAAATACACTAAAATTATCAATAGTGTTCAAAGTGGAGCCATAATTTGCCTCTGGACCACTTGGTGTGACAGTCAGCTTTTTTCTTTTTTAAAAAAATTTTACGGGGCTGGAGCGATAGCACAGCGGGTAGGGTGTTTGCCTTGCACGCGGCCAACCCGGGTTCGATTCCCAGCATCCCATATGGTCCCCCGAGCACCGCCAGGGAGTGATTCCTGAGTGCAGAGCCAGGAGTAACCCCTGTGCACCGCCAGGTGTGACCCAAAAAGCAAAAAAAAAAAAAATTTATTACTGAATCACCATGAGGTACAGTTACAAGCTTACGAACTTTCATATTTACATTTTAGTCATAAAGTGATCGTTTACCCATCCCTCCACCAGTGCCCATTCTCCACCACCAATGTTACCAGTATCCCTCCCACCACCCCACCCTGCCTCTGCGGCAGGGCATTCCATTTTGTTCTCTCTCCTTTTGGGTGTTGTACTTTGCAATAGAGGTATTGAGTGGCCATCATCTTTGGTGTATAGTCTACTTTGGGCATGCATCTTTTAACCCGAATGGTTCCTCCCAACATCCTTTACTTGGTGTTCCCTTCTCTATCTCAACTGCCTTTTCCCCCAGCATGTAAGGCTAGTCTCTAAACTGTGGGGCAGACGTCCTAGTCTTTATCTCTACTACTCTTGGGTGTTAATCTCCCATTCTGTTACTTTATACTCCACAGATGAGTTCAATCTTTCTATGTCTGTCTCTCTATTTCTGACTCATTTCACTTACCATGATACTTTCCATGTTGATCCACTTATATGCAAATTTCATGACTTCATGTTTTCTAACAGCTGCATAGTATTTCACTGTGTAGATGTACCAAAGTTTCTTTAACCAGTCATGTGTCTTTGGGCACTGTTTTTTTTCCAGATTTTGGCTATTGTAAACAGTGCTTCAGTGAACATACAAATGCAGATGTCATTTCTACTATTTGGCCTTCACTTAACTTGCTCTGTGGAGAGACCATCATCACTATTCTTGAGTTTCCTTTCATCCACAAGAGGGGAGATCATTGATGAATGGAGGACGAATGGAAAGAAATGTTTATACCACTGTTTTTTGATGGAAATGAGGAACTTCAACATAAGAACTAGAATTAATCCTGTCTCACATACTACACCATTATTTCCACATCATCAAATCACACTTACATTCTTATAAAATTAAAAACCTATCCCTGCAGGCACAAATGGCACTTTTTGGAATTCTTCCCAAGAATTTGATTCTTCTTTCCAATCATTGCATATGAACCTCTTAATTTATATTCACAAACACTGATAGACTTATTTTTTGGTACTATATGCACTTGTATTATTTTATTTTATTTTATTATTTTCCCACTTTTATTAAGGTCTGACATTTATTTTATATCTAGGGTTATGATTCAATGCTACTGTACTTATTCTATTCCTTAAATTGCTTCATTTGGGAGTTCTTTTGGATAATTCTAAATTTCCTTGATGTACTCCATTTATGGTGGTATTTCTGTTTTTTTTAGCACTTCCTAACTTGTGGCACAAGATGCTCCATGAGTCTCTAGGGTAATTCTTTTTTTTTTTTTTTTTTTTTTTTTCTGCTTACTGTTCGTATGACCTTTAATTAAATATTATTAAAGTCTCTTCTGTGAACATAGATATCCCTATTGCTTGTGTATAAAATCAACATCAGCAAAAATGCTCTGAAAAGTTTCCGAGTTACCAGTTTACATAATTGTGTTAAAAGTGCATTTTAACAAGGAGCATTAATACAGCTTTAGCAGTTTCATATAATAAATGAATCCTGGGCTTTCATGGAGAAAATCTAGGGTAATTCTTAAACCAACTCTAGTAAGTATTTTCTCATGTAATATTGTTCCTTTTATTTGAGAATGTAATAAGAAATCAAGATTCAGGCATCAAATAGGCTGCATAGATTTAGTTGGGAAAGGAAGCTCTTCCCAAAAGGTTTTGATTTTAATCACAAAAGATGGCTAGGAAAAGAAAATGTTTAATTCCCTTACTTCCTATTATGGAGAAGGGCACAGTTGGAAAGGCTTGTTAAGTAAACTAACCTATGAATCTTGCCGCCATGAGGGAAACAACCACTGTATATGCAAATTGGCATATCAGACTGCAACAAACATCTTTCTGACCTTGTAATGTTGGGATATTCCATCACCACGAAGTGCTATGTTCCTGTTTCATCTCTATAAACATAAACTACTAATCAACATGTTACAAATGTATATGGATTTCAGCCTCTTGTAATAATAATGATAATGATGATAACCAGTGTTTGGGAAATGTTTATGACAAGCACTGGGACTGTACTAAATATTTAATAAACATTATCAAATTAGAGTCTTAAAAATCTTTGTATGAAGTAGGCACATTATCATTCCCAAATGAGACAATTGAAGCTTAGAAACAAGAGTGACTTGCAAAGTTGACACTGTATAGAGCTGAGATTTGAACCAAGAAGCTTTCACAAGGGTCTCAGCCTCAATTTCCCCATTAATGCTTTGGTTATTTATAACTGAAGATATGGCCTATGGGAGTATTCTATCTATACCCCCTGTCAAAATGAACATTGAAGAATATTTGTGTAAAATGCATGAAAGTTGATGCATATCCTGAAAATGAGATGTCTATACATTTAGATTTATCATGCCACAAGCAAATTCAGTCAATTATATCACAATTCAATCATACCCTCCCCCTCATAGGTGAGTCACACACAGGTATTGGGTTTATGAAAAATTTGACAATGCAAGGCTCAAGTTGAACAAAAAAATTCAATTCATAAGCAACATAAACTGATTAAGGAAACAATAAAGCTATTCAGTTAGTGACTGCTAAAATGAGGTTATATACATCCCCAAATTGTCTATCAATACAAAGAGGAAGATGGAAGTCAGACGTTTGAACTAGACTTGGCAGAAATGACAAATAGAAAGAAAAGCAGCTGAGTTTATGTGAAGTTTTCACTACAGAGTTCTTAGACACTGGTAGAGACGCCTTTGATTTTATATCCTATGTTTCAGGTCTAGCCAAATCTTAAAACTATGGGACATCACATTATATCACAACTATGGTACAGTCCAGCATGACACTGAATCATCCCAGTGTGATTCCAATAACTGCTGATTTAACAAAGTTTGAACTAAGTGGTATCACTTTAAACCAAATATGCAAACCTTCAAAGTGTTAGTTTTTCCATCTAAGATAGAGCTGTCAATGATTAGTATCTTGGGAGATTATTATCATAGATAATCTTTTGTTAAAAGTTTAGCATAGTAGTCAATATCACTGTCACTGTCATCCCGTTGCTCATCGATTTGCTCAAGCGGGCACCAGCAATGTTTCCACTGTGAGACTTGTTGTTACTGTTTTTGGCATATCGAATACACCACAGGCAGCTTGCCAGGCTCTGCTGTTCGGGCAAGATACTCTCGGTAGCTTGCTGGGCTCTCCGAGAGGGGTGGAGGAATCAAACCCAGATCAGCTGCATGCAAGGCGAATGCCCTACCTGCTATGCTATCGCTCCAGCCCAGTAGTCAATATATGCAAGTTTTAATACAAATTTTACTAACAAATATGTGAAATATTTTCTATAATCCATGATATTTTAAAGTAACACAGTGGTCTTTCACTAAATATTTCCTATTAGAATATGCTGAACATAATATTATCTTTTGATGATACTGGTAATGCTAGGAGCATCATGAATTCTTATTAAATATGTTGTCCAGCCACTCCGAACCCACAAAGCATGATCCCTAATTTCCATTCAATCTCATCTGTTTTATTTACTTATACATCACAGTGCTTCAGAGTTGAAACCTCTTGCTGTGGTTCTTATCTTTATCCAACCTCTAAAAAAAAAACTCTATAAAATTTAATGCAAATTGTTTTCTCTGTTCAAATATTCCACCTTCTATTCTTTAGTCTTATGACTGTCCTTTGTACTACTTATCATTCAAAACCCAACTTAGATATCCCCTCTCCTGATATTCCTCCTGACATTCAGAATTAGATATATCTTCTTTTTGCTTCTGTGGATGTCTGAACAATTCTACACTGCCATTTGTCACAGGTGTTATAATTCTTTGCTTATTTTTCTATACATTTCCCTATTGGATTCTGAGTTCTATAATATATTTTATATTAATCTCTGGCGCTCCAGTGTCTACAGGTAAAACTATCATTTAATAGTATCTTTATACATATTTGAAATAAATGAATAAACAGACACAAAAGTAAATACACATAGAATTTTCCATTCTGTTTGAACAAAAGTAACACCCAATCAGAACCAAAAAAATTGGAGGTAGCAGTATATTTTCTGAGTATAATTTGAACAAATTCTTCTGTTTCAGCATACGTTTACTGAAACCATGGCAGGTTTGGTGATCAGAGGGAAGAAAACACTACTGTATTCTTTTTCCATGACAGAAGTATTCTATCTCTTCTCACTTTATTCTGATAACTTTCAAGAAAGAGAGAAATGTTTGTTCAACTAGAGTATAAAAAGTGTGACTTTTCATTTTATATAAGATAGACTAATTTCAAAATTCTCCCAACAGTGTCCAGATAGTCGCTATCAAAATGCAGGAGTTAAAGAACAAAATGGAGACTGTTTTACATTTCAGATTCAGAGAATTGATATTTTTTTCTTTAACTAATTGTAGTATTTACTAAACATCAAAACTTTAATCTGTAAGAGTGAAATTTTTAACAACCGAGAGTGAAATTCTAACAACTAGAATTTCACACATTTAGGGGGTAGCCTAGGAGAAGTTAAGCAAAATATATTTTAGACAATTAAACTAAAGAAAAATATTTTCTTTGTAGATAATGAATGACTTTCACACTTTATCTCTGTGCTTTCTAATCTGAACCTTTAGTTTTCACAGTATTGCAGAAAAGAATTAAAAATAAGGAAAGAGATAGATAGATAGAGAGACAGCATTCTGTTTCTTACAAGAGTTAGCTGAATTAAAATTAAATGCAATAGTGGTTTCTATAATATAAAATTAATTTCATTCACATGAAAAAAAGAACTTCTTTCTGTGAAGAAACGAGTCCTTCAACCTATTTTTTGAGGGTGATGGTAAAAATGGAGGAGAATGAAAGACAAGATGCACTACTCCCAAGAAAGAAGAAAACTATATTCCTCCCTTGCTCGCTTTCCCTGTTTTGTGGTTGCTTGTGCTCTTGAAGACATTAGAACAGTATGACTATAGATTAATTCTCTTGAGACTCATTAGGCTATCAAAACTTTTGGGTTCTCTATCTAGTTCTTGTGGAAAGTACATACTATCCTTTAAGTTTTGATTTATTGTTTTTTTTTTGTTCTGTTTTTTGCTTTTTTGGGTCACACCCAGCGATGCTCAGAGGTTACTCCTGGCTTTTTGCACTCAGGAATTACTCCTGGCGGTGCTTGGGGGACCATATGGGATGCCAGGGATCGAACCCGGGTCGGCCGCGTGCAAGGTAAACGCTCTACCTGCTGTGCTATCGCTCCAGCCCCCTGACTTATTGTTTTTAAGAGTAAGAATTATTAGTGGGATTAAAGACTGTAACTTTACTTATTTTTCTTTCCTTCTAATAGAAGAGGAGGCATAAGTTCTGAGTTGACCCAAAGGTCAACATTTCCTCTGCCCAATTATTTTATGGAAAAGCTAACTGTGAGATAACTGCTTTGTTGGTAATATTTGTAGATTCTTGAGCATATGCTCAATTTATTTGTTTAAGATGGTGTTCTGAAAAATGTCAAAGCTTCCCACTCTTGCTCCAAATGCAAAAGGACAAAACTGACATAAAACTAAAAAATTAAATCCACTAATATGATATACAACAGTCATTGTAAGTATAGCGAACTGTTAAATATCCCTGAAAATTGACATCTTTGTTATTAATGGTGTCTAAAAAATAAACTTTTAAAAATTCTGAAAGAAATAAAATTCCCAACATTAAGTTAAATAATTGAAGTCATAGCTAGAATTTCCATAGTCAGTCTGCAAACAAATGGAATAACCCATATTTATAGTTGGAGGCAACTCAGTGGTGACCAATAGACTTACTGTCTTTTCTTTTCACCGTTATTTATTTATTTTTTAAAATTATTAATCACCCCATGAGATACACAATTTCAAAGTCGTTCATGATTGGGTTTCAGTAACACAATATTCAAACACCTATCCCTCCACCAGTGCACATTTCCCACCAACAATGTCTCCAGTTTCCCTCCCATCACTCCCTCACCCCAGTCTCTATGGCAGCCATTTTTTTTCTCATTCTCTCTCTCTCTCTCTCTCTCTCTCTCTTTCTTTCTCTCTCTTCTTTTGTTTTGCAATTCAGATACTGGGTGGTTACCATGTTTATTTCTTTACCTACAGACTAATTGGTCTTGCTCATAGGATAGTTTGGCACTTGATCCTATAGTCATATATTCTCACCTGGATATAAGCTTCCAGGTGGAAATGCATATTGATGGGTTTGTATTACATACCAAGACAGTATCCTGCATGACTGGTCACTGTAGGAGAAAAAAGGGTCGATCACTCCCAGACACCTAGTGTTCTCAGTGAAGATAACCTCAGTGCCACATAACATGTACCATGCAGAGAGATTCCATGCAAAGAGACTCCTTTACTTTACAGAGTCCTGTGGGAAATCTCAAATACAAAAATTGGCATGTGACCTGGAATCACTAAACATCTGAATAAAGGAACTAGTAAAGGAAGAGAACTGTAGAACCTGAACTCAAGAGAGTCACAGCTATGGGTAATGAGTATTAGTTAAATGTAATCTTTTGGAGTTGGAATTCTGAGACCTTAAATTTGGAGAGAATCTTAGAAGAGAAAGGACAGACTCCTAAAACAAAGGGCACATTCTTATCCTATGACTTGTCGTTTATGCCCTTAGCTGTCAAATGCATGACATTCGTATCTGCTGTACTTAAATCCATAGAGGAGAAGAAGAAAAATCCAAACAAAAATGATAATAATTAGACCACTGACCAGCATGACAAAAAACAATAAGAACCCTTGCGCAAAATTTTAATTAATGAAGATCTTCCTGGTCTGATTAGAAAACTGGGACAGTTGTTACCAAGGTCACAGAGACCATATTTTCTCAATGCATAGGGATCCCCAAATGGCAAAAAAAGATTACATGCCTGAGAATTCTTGATAGAAGAAAATATGCAAAGATATTTTCTTCTCCTTGACATTGGAAAGAAAAAAAAATTGGAGAGGTTTACCAGCCTCAAAATGTCAAATATAAGTAATGTCTCTGAATTTCCCAAAGAAACTTTAAGTCAGAAAATACACAATTTTGCAGGAACTGTATTGCTCAACAGTCTTTCCTGGGTAATGCAGGAAACTATATTCAGTCTTTCCTGGGTAATGCAGGAAAATCCTTTATTGGAATATGTACAGTAGGAAAAGGGCCTAATATGTTTGATAAAATGCAACTGAGATGAAAATATTTCTGAACATTTTTACACCCAAAATTTAAAAATTACCAATTTCACTGCAAACATACAGATATAAAATGCTTTCTTTAAAACCCAATGAGAAACAAAGATCAACATATAATATTTTACTATTTTACAATTAGAATTCTCTTTGACTTTTTTATCCTATTATTTTGAGAAATGTAACATTCCTATACTATCGTTAATAAAATAAAGAAACCATGTCCCTATTATAGCATTTTAAAATAATTATAGTTTTACGTATTTATCAATAAAATAAGTTAGGCATATTTAGAATTTAAATATTAAAAGATTGCACCTCTTAAAGTCAAGTTTGATTATTAGCACTTAAATACAGTGCTTTGGTTCAAACCAATGAATAATGGAGGAATAAATAAAAGACATACCTGAACTGGAAAAGTAGAAAATAACTTAGTTGTAGATGTGTTTAATAGTTTAAATATATGCTGAACAGCTCTTATTTTATTATATATAAGATATAATATATAAATATATATTTTGGGGGCTCACTCACTGTGGTACTCAGGGCTTAAACCTGGTTCTGCATTCAAGGATCACTCCTGGAAGTATTTGGGCCATCATATGCAGTGCTAGGGAGTGAATCTGAGTCAGCCACATGCAAGGCTCGCACCTTACTGACTGTCCTATGTTACTAGCCCCAAGAAATATTTTTAGCTTAAGTTTTATGTGGCAAAGTGCAATACAATAACTAAGTGTTAGAGTAGTGGGATTTCCTGATGGAAAATACAATGGTAAATCAAGTTAGTTGTGTTCCAGAAGAGTAAACAAACAAAACAAGATCTTTAATCCCTGTATGTTTCTTCAGGGTGGAGATACTATCTTTTCAACTAAGTTTTTATTTTTAATTTATTTTTGTGCCACACCTGCTGGTACTTAGGTGTAACTTCTGGCTCTACACTAAGAATTACTCCTGGCAGTGTCTGACGGACCATATGGGATGCCAAGTATCTGAGTTGATTGCATGCAAGGCAAGTGCTCTCCCTGCTCTATTATCACTCTGGCCCCTTCACCAAATTTCTTTTCTATTATGTTTTATTGTTATCCATTATGAAGAGAAAAAGGATAGAGCAAAGGAGCAGAAAGAGAATAAGTTATGAAATCACTATATTGATTTTTAAAATATTTTTTCTCTTGTTGATAAATAGGCCTATGAGCTAGATACCTTTGCCCACTATTCTAACTAATGAGGAATTTGAAACTGAGGATGATTAAATACCTTCTGAAACCCACAAGCAAGTGACTAATAAAGTGATTTTAAAGCAAAGGTTTATGCAATGACAGTCTTTTTGGCCCCTTCTATTAAACTATAGTTCTCCATGGAGAAACAAATATATAAACAGAGATAGCAAATAAAGCAACTAAAGTTATACTGAAGGCTTCACTTTCCCCACTGCTATTCAATATAGTTTTTAAAGCATTTTCCACAATAATTAATCAGGCAATAAAAAGAAACAAAAGGACCCAAATTAAAAAAGATTTTTAACTATCACTATTTGAAGGTGACATAATATACATACAAAAATCTAAATCCCACTCACAAATACACACGCACACACACATCACTCTTACTGTATCACTATCATCCGGTTATTCATGGATTTACTTGAGAGGGTGCCAGTAACATCTCCATTTGTCCCAGCCCTGAGATTTTAGCAGCCTCTCCTTACACGTCTTTCCCAATAATTGGAGACTTTTTCAGGGTCAGGGGAATGAGACCTGTTATTGTTACTGCTCCTGGCATAACGAATACACCACGGGGAGCTTGCCAGGCTCTGCTGTGTGGGTGGGATACTCTCAGTAACTTACTGGGCTCTACGAGAGGCATATATATATATTTAAAATATAAATATATATTATAAATGTCATAAATATATAAAAATATCATTATATTTTGTTTTATACAAAATATAAAATTTTATAAATATATAAAATTTATATTTATAAAATTTTATATATTTATAAAATTTTATAAATATATAAATACATTTCATATATTTATATTTATAAATTTATATTTATATTTATAAATTATATTCATATAATATAAAATATAAATATATATTTCCTCTATGATTTTATGAAAAATGGGTAGGGAGTATCTTATGATGCGTCTTTGAGGCTGCGTGGTCCAGGAATATGTTCACTCATGTGTGAGGCTCGGCTCGAGCATGTAGAGAATGGCCTGGAGCATGGTGGCGATTGGGTAGTAGAGGTCTGCTGCTGGGGCTGGGTCCCTTGGGGTGGGGACATACACACATACACATACCAAACCCCCCAAAAACAAATTTTGAAACAGACTATAGTAGCAGACTATAGACATCAATACACAAAAATCCTTTGCATTTCTGTATGCAAATACAGGATTCGAAGAGTAGTCAAAAACACAATGTCATTCAAAATTGTGTTCACAAATATTAATACCTAGGAATCAACTCCACAAAAGATATGGAAGATTTATACAATGAAAACTACATCACGGTTCAAAGAAACTGAAGAGGACACCAAGAAATGGGAAAATATGCCAAGCTTGTGAACTAAAGAACATTGCCAAAAATATGAAAAAACATTAAGCAGATTCAGTGCAATTTCCACTAAAATTCCTATAAGTCTTCAAAGACCTAGAACAAGTGCTACTAAAATTTGTATTTTTTTAAAATTTATTTTATTGAATCACCATGCAGAAAGTTGCAAAGTTCTCAGGCTTATGTCTCAGTTATACAATGTTCAAACACCCATCCTTTCACTGGTGCTCATATTCCACCACCAAAAAACCCCAGTATACCTCCCACCCTCCACCCCTCACCCCTGCCTGCATAACTGATAAATTTCACTTCATTTTCTCTTTACCTTGATTACATTCCATATTTCAACACAGAACTCTCTATTGTTGTTGGAGTTTCAACACACAACTCACTATTGTTGTTGGAGTTTACCCCCCAAAAAATACGGCCCTACTAACAAGGAATCATTTGATAATTAGTTTTCCATTGATGAGAATGAAGAGATATGAAGTCGCACGGAATGATAAAAATTTCCATATTGTCAAAAAATTCTGAGAATTAAGAAGTTGGGATATATTACATTTCCTGACTTTAAATTGTATGTCAAAGCTGTCATAATCATAGGTATGTGGCATCGGAATAAAGTTAAACTATTAGACAACAAAACAGAATTGAGAGTCCAGAGTTAAACCTTCAGCTTTATAGCACTGGTTGAACTCTACAAGAAGAAAACATCCAACCCCATCAAAAAATGGGGCGAAGAAATGAACAGAAACTTTACCAAGGAAGAAATACGAATGGCCAAAAGGCACATGAAAAAGTGCTCTGCATCACTAATCATCAGAGAGATGCAGATCAAAACAACCATGAGATACCACCTCACACCACAGAGACTAGCACACATCCAAAAGAACAAAAGCAACCGCTGTTGGAGAGGATGTGGGGAGAAGGGGACCCTTCTTCACTGCTGGTGGGAATGCCGACTGGTTCAGCCCTTCTGGAAAACAATTTGGACGACTCTCAAAAAATTAGATATTGAATTCCCATTTGACCCAGCAATACCACTGCTGGGAATATATCCCAGAGAGGCAAAAAAGTACAATCGAAACAACATCTGCACATGTATGTTCATCGCAGCACTGTTTACAATAGCCAGAATCTGGAAAAAACCCGAATGCCCCAGAACGGATGACTGGTTGAGGAAACTTTGGTACATCTATACAATGGAATACTATGCAGCTGTTAGAAAAAAGGAGGTCAAGAATTTTGTAGAGGATGGGCATGAAAAGTTTCATGCTGAGTGAAATGAGTCAGAAAGAGAGAGACAGACATAGAAAGATTGCACTCATCTATGGTATATAGAATAACAGAGTGGGAGACTAAACCCAAGAACTGTAGAAATAAGTACCAGGAGGTTGACTCCATGGCTTCGAGGCTGGCCTCACGTTCCGGGGAAAGGTCAACTCAGAGAAGCGATCACCAACTACATTGTAGTCGAAGGCCATGTGGGGGAAGGGAGTTGCGGGCTGAATGAGGGCTAGAGACTGAGCACAGCGGCCACTGAACACCTTTATTGCAAACCACAACAGCTAATTAGAGAGAGAGAACAGAAGGGAATGCCTTGCCACAGTGGCAGGGTGGGGTGGGGGGGAGATGGGATTGGGGAGGGTGGGAGGGACACTGGGTTTACGGGTGGTGGAGAATGGGCACTGGTGAAGGGATGGGTTCCCGAACTTTGTATGAGGGAAGTATAAGCACAAAAGTGTATAAATCTGTAACTGTACCCTCACGGTGATCCTCTAATTAAAAATAAATAAAAAAAATATAAAATGAAAAAAAAAAGAGTTTGATCAAACCATGTTTGATCCCATCCCATCCCATGCTTGCCCCTTGCCAAGTGGGTACAGCCCCAGAGAAAAAAAATTAAATTGAAATATCATTTGTAAAAAGAATAAAAATGAGTTTATTTCAAGTTATAAAAAAAAAACCTTCAGCTTTATGAGCAGTTAAAGTATTTCAAGCTGGGTACATGAAATGGAGCAAGAATTATCTCTTCAACAAACGGCTGTGAGAAAACTGTATGGTCATATATAATAAAAATGAAGCTGTAACCATATCTCACACTACTAACAAAAGTTAACCCCAAGGGTGTAAAGATCTTAAGAGTGGACACAAAACCATAAAATACATCAAGGAAACATACACAAAACTATCCAGGATATGTACCTCAGAGGTATCTTTAATGGTTTTATTCCAGAAGGAAAGAAAGTAAAAATAAACAAATGGGTCTGTGTTAAAACACTTTTTTTTTGCTTTTAGTTTTGGAGTCAGTTATACTCAGGTCTTACTGGGGTCTCTGTGCTCAGATGTCTCTCTTAGCAGGCTTGGGGAACCATATGTGGTTCTAGAGATTTAACTCAGGTCTATTGCATGCAAAGCAAGCACACAATCTTGAGAGAAAATTTTTTATTTTATTTTTTTTACTGATTCACTGTGAGATAGTTACAAGCTTTCATGTTTGAGTTACAATCACACAATGATCAAACACCCATCCCTCCACCAGTGCACATTCCCTACCACCAATATCCCCAGTATACCCCCACCTTTCCCACCCTCCCACTGCCTCCATGGCAGACAATATTCCCTATACTCTCTCTCTACTTTTGGGCATTATGGTTTGCAATGCAGATACAGAGAGGTCATCATGTTTGGTCCATTATCTACTTTCGGCATGCATCTCCTATCCTGACCAATTCCTCCAACCATCCTTTTCTTAGTGATCCCTTCTCTATCCCAGCTGTCTTCTCCCTACCCACTGATGAGGCAGGCTTCCAACTATTGACCAATCTTCCTGACCCTTGTATCTATTGTCCTTGGATGTCAGTCTCATTTTATGTTATTTTATATTTCACAAATGAGTGCAGTCCTTCTATATCTGTCCCTCTTTCTCACTCATTACACATAGCATGATACTCTCCATGTCTATCCACTTATAAGCAAATTTCATGACTTCATCTCTCCCAACAGTTGCATAGTATTCCATTGTATAGATGTACCAAACTTTCTTTAACCAGTCGTCTGTTCTTGGGCACCTGGGTTGTTTCCATATTTTGGCTATTGTGAACAGTGCTGCAATGAACATATCGGTACAGATGTTATTTCTACTGTGCTTTTTTGAACCCTTGGGATATATTCCCAGAAGTGGTATTGTGGGGTCATATGGAAGCTCAATTTCTAGTTTTTGAAGGACTGTCCATATTGTTTTGCAAAAGGGCTGGACCAGTCACCATTACCACCAACAGTGAAAAAAGAACAAAAGCAACCTTTAGAGGATTGTGAAAAATAAGAATTGTATATTTACTACTTCATATTTACTACTTTAATGTCTTCAGAGGATGCAAAAACACCTCATGGCTTTTAGCATAATTGTGTTGAATTGACTTTACTTTAGTTATTCAATGTTATCCTTTTCAATTCTCCCTGTCCACAGCTTTGTCCACCCCTGAACAGGTCTAGAACTCAGAGAGCTGCTATATTTTGGAATTATAAGGTATTAAATCCCAGTCAACATCAGAGAAGGACTGAGAAGCCATGGAGTCCATCTTTAATTTTCTCCTCTGCCAGTCATCTTTCTTATGTCTTTAGTATGTACACTGCAGTTCATTCTTTCAATTGATAAAAACTGTAGCATTGTAGCACTGTCATCCAGTTGTTCATCAATTTCATCAATTTGCTCGAGCGAGTACCAGTAACATCTCCATTGTGAGACTTGTTATTACTGTTTTGGGCATATTGAATGCACTACGGGTAGCTTGCCAGGCTCTGCCATGTGGGCGGGATACTCTTGGTGGTAGCTTGTCAGGCTCTCCAAGAGGGACTGGGTTGGTCTCGTCCAAGGCAAACCCTCCCTACCCGCTGTGCTACTTTCCAACCCTGATAAAAACTGTCTGGATAAAGTCATGAGACAATGTATGGAAGGAAGTAAAGGGTAATAACCAAAAGCATTTAGGTTACAATAAAAAAGGAAGAAATTGAGTGAAAAGATCACCTAATAAGTAGAAATGTGGAATAACCTAAATGAGGTTGACAGCACTTTTTTTTTTTCTGGAGTCAAAAGAGAACAAATCACTGAGGAGGTCTCTGTAAGGCAGTTCCTGGGTGTCATGCTGACAAATACATTGACCTCTTCAATTCTTCTAATGTCTATGGTTTCAAGAGCTTACATTCCCTATCTTCTCTCTGAAAAAGAGAGGTGTATTTTAATGATATTACGGAATGCTGACCTTTCCAAGAAAAATACGCCCAGACACTAATTAATTTTAAAAGGAGGGGTAACTGCAGTGTGTCAGCTTAAATTTGAACCTGAAGATCAAACACTAAATTTCAGTGCTGTGGCAGGAAGTCCCTTTAGACATGTGCTAGTTCAATGGATGTTTAATAAAAGAGCTTCTTCTATGAGTGCTTGAATTTTTGAGTTTTACTGATGGAAATATTCATTAAAATTTCAATCCCATAATTTGTTTTTATTGTCATCCTTTTCACTGTATAGCACAGTAAAATATTATTAGTCATTGCATTTTGAATTTAAAATGAAATCTGTATGTGGAAGTTAATAATGTAGAATAAATGTTTAAAACATATGTAAAAGTGGGTAATATTTTTATTGGGGGTAGGACTAATGTTTATGTTTTGTGGAACTACAGTTTATTGCAGATTTCCAATTTGTAAATTTAGGGAATTCTTACATAAGAACCTATGGTAGGGCTGGAGAGATAGTACAGTGGGTAGGGGTTTGCCTTACATGAGGCCTACCCAGATTCGATTCCCAGCATCCCATATGGCCTCCTGAGCACCGCCAGGAGTAATTCCTGAGTGCAGATCCAGGAGTAACCCTTGAGCATCGCCAGATATGACTCAAAAAGAAAAAAAAAACTATGGTAGACAAAATAATGGTCTTTATAATTTGGTAATAAGTCACACTAAGTGGAAAAGAGAATTAAGGTTTTTAATCAATGAACTTCATAATCAGAAGGCTATTCTGGAAAATCAAGATGACCCATATAATCACAAAAGATCTTTATGAAAGTAGGAGAAAGAGTAATGAAGAACAATTCTAGGAATAATTCTGCATAATGTTGCTCATCTTGAAGTTGCAGAAAAAGGTCACACATCCAGAAATGTGGCCAGTCTCCATATCTAGTAAAGATAAGAGAATTGATTCTTTCCTGGAAATTCTCAAAGGAACACAAACTCAGATATTTCTTAATGTTGACTCAGGATTCTAATTTACAATTTCTATTTCCAATGTGTCAAGTAATAAACTTGTGCTGTGTTAAGCCATGAAGTTAGTGGTTATTTGATATAACCCCAATATAACCTTTGAGAAACTGTCGGGTGCACCTGCAATTGAGTTTTCTGAGTGAAGATCTGAAAGTCTTGCCTCTCACACATTTCCTTACATCTGTTGTCACATTCATTCTGATAATGGTTATTTGCTAATTTGTGCAATTATAGGAAATCCCAGTGACCTCTAATGGAACGGAAGGAAACCTAGCATTAAATAGACAGTGAGTTCTTCATAGAAAGAAGCAGTGTATTTTTCTGTTGCTTTTTTTTACTTCCTCTGCCAAGTATAATAGAAGGACTTTGCTCAATAGAAACAGATTTCTTGTGGGGAAACAGTGCTGAACAGGAGTAGCAGAGTTCGAATAAAAAAGAAAATTCTCCTTTAACTCTATCATTAGTAAATGACTATTGATATACACCTTCATTTCCAAATCTTATTCTCCTATTTGTTTTCAATTTTCTCATACTGGCAATTAATACCACAAGTGCCATGTTAAATAAAAGGGGTGTTATTGGGCATTACTGTCTTTTCTATAACTTCAGTGGGAAAGATGGTATATTATGGAGTGTTTCCCATTTAATAAGATGTTGATTTTAGAGCTGAGATAAACACTATTATGTCAAGTGGGTGTCCATCAATTTATATTTTAAATAATGTTTTAACATGGATAGGTATTGAATTTTATTGACACATTCCTGATCAATGGGGGTGTTACCTAATATTTCTGTGTAGCTCAATAGATTTTACTATATTTATTGACTTTTAATGAAGTCAATGTTTTGTGAGTATGACAGAAGACAAATATATGTAAAATATATTGCATGTCAAGCACAATTCATTTGGGGCCAGAGTGATAGAATAGCAGGAAGGGCACTTGCTTTGTATGTGACTGACCAAATATAATTTCCAGAGCACTGCCAGGAGTAATCCCTGAGTACAGAGCAAGTAGTAAGTTCTGAGCACTGCCAGGTATGGCCTCAAACAAGCAAACAAAAACAAGTAAAAAATAAATAAAAAGAATAATTCATTCTGGAAATTAAGTAGGAAAAAGTAAGTATGCAAATACTCTGTAAGCAATAAATGTAAAATTTATTTACTCAATCAGTTCTTAACAACCATGATGTTGAATTCCTATTTCTATTAAGTTCTGTTTTCAGTAGATTTTTTTTTTGCTTTTTGGGTCACACCCGGTGATGCACAGGGGTTACTCCTGGCTCATGCACTCAGGAAACACTCCTGTCAGTGCTCGGGGGACCATATGGGATGCTGGGAATCAAACCCGGGTCAGCCGTGTGCAAGGCAAACGCCCTACCCACTGTGCTATTGCTCCAGCCCCTTCAATAGATTTTTTAAAAAAATATGTTGAACTGTGTGTTTTGCTACAGAGATATAATTTACAAAGTCTTATGGAATAACATTTCTACCTTTAATGGCTCACTGGATTGTGTTGTAGGACCTGATTAGCAGAACCATCTAGGATGGGTTTTATTTATTTATTTATTTATATTTTTTTACTGAATCACTGTGAGATACAGTTATAAGATTTCATGTTTGAGTTCCAATCACACAACGATCAAACACCCATCCCTCCACCAGTGCACATTCCCTACCGCCAATATCTCCAGTGTACCCCCCCTTTCCTATCCTCCCACTGCCTCCATGGCAGGCAATTTTCTCCATATTCTTTCTCTTCTTTTGGGCATTATGGTTTGCAATACACATACTTAGAGGTTTTCATGTCTGGTCCTTTATCTACTTTCAGCACACATCTCTCATTTCGACTGATCTCTCCAACCATCATTTTCTTAGTGATCCCTTCTCTATTCCAGCTACCTTCTCCCCCTGTTCATGAGACAGGCTTCCAACTATAGAGTAATCTTCCTGACACTTGTGTCTACTGTCCTTGGGTGTCAGTTATGTTATTTTATACTCCACAAATGAGTGCAGTCCTTCTATATCTGTCCTTCTCTTTCTCACTCATTATTACACATAGCATGATACTCTCCATGTCTATCCACTTATAAGCAAATTTCATGACTTCATCTCTCCTAACAGCTGCATAGTATTCCATTATGTACCAAAATTTCTTTAACCAGTCATCTGTTCTCAGGCACTCAGATTGTTTCCTGATTTTGACTATTTTTAACAGTGCTGGAATGAACATATAGGTACAGATGTAATTTCTACTGTGCTTTTTCTCACCCTTGGGATCTATTCTGGGATGGGTTTTAAAGCCAGCCTGTAAGAACCTCATGCCACACTTCTGCACAGGAGTAATTTTGTGCTATCACCATTCACCATGCTGTCACTGTACTTGGAGATGTGTTTAGTGTAGTAAGAAAGACATTGAAAAGACCAGGCAAGCCATGTGCCTTTAAAGATAGTGAATGATTTATTTCTGCATCAAAAAATGTTGACCTCACTTTAACCTTATCTTCATGTCTTCCAGTGTTTGTTCAGAAGCTGTGGTAAATACTTGCTTTAATTAACTCACCTTTGAGCTGTAGAAATTCGCCTTTCCTTTGTTAATTTCCTTTTTCCTCTTTCCTTCACTGTTGTCATTGATGTTGAATTGACTAGGGATCATACATGCCTGACCATATAGCTTTCACTTTTAGCTAAGGTGCTCCCTGGGAGGTTACACATCAGATTGTTGTGTTCTCACACCCAGCAACTGTGCTCATTGAGGTTTACATTCTATTCATTGCAGTGAACACATACATGCTCACTCACTGGAGACCATACTCTTTAGTTGAGGCATGTAATGTTGTCAACGGTGCTTCTCAAGGGAAGATCATGGTGACTTACACATTTGTTTACCAGCAGTCAAGCTTCCAGGATACAATACTCTTTATTTGTGGTGTTGTTGGAGGTTGCTTTTTTTATGGTGTTTGCACACATCTAACTGCAGTGTGGTTGGAAGCTTCTGGCTGTACCAGGGATCTCAGAGAGATGCTGAGCTTATGCTTGACATGGGTGGTAGCACTGAGGATTTGAACTGTGATCATAGACTCCAAGGCAGGTGAATTGCTACATTATTCCTCCGACCTTTAGCATAGAAATTTCCTTGGGGGAGAGAGAAACAATTATAACAAACTCTCTAAACACGTAAGCTACTGAAACTTAACTGCAGTCTGAAATTATGCTGCAATGAATAGATGCAATTTCATTAAAGGAAAACAAAACTGAGACCCTCCTGATTAGTTTGCAATGTTCATTGTTTCCTTTGTTTAAAAGATAACACCAACCCCAGGCTTCATTTAAGGTCATCTTTCTAAGCCAGTAAATAATCTCTCCCATTTTTATTATTATTATTATTATTATTTTTTATTAATTTTATTGAATCACCATGTCGAGGGTTACATAGTTCTCAGGATTATGTTGGTTATACAATTCTCAAACACCCTTCCCTTCACCAGTGCCCATCTTCCATCACCAACCCCCCCAGTATACCTGCCGCCCCCTCCCACCTCCCCAGTCCCCACCCTTGTACATGATAAGTTTCACTTCGTTTATGCCTTATCTCGATTACATTCCATGTTTCAACACACAACTCACTACCGTTGTTGGGGTTTCCCCCAAAAAAGGAAAGCAGTCCTATTGCCAAGGAGGCATTTGATAGTTCTCCACTGCTAAGAATATAGAGATATTAAGTCCCGCTGTTTGTTACATAACTTTTCTTTTTCCCCCTTGCCCCGCGCCACCGAGTTCACGCCTGTTTAGTAATCACCATGCTGCCTGACAAGGGAAAAAAAACCGAAAAGGATGGTTATTTCCTGTCATCGGCAGGCGTGGGGCTCTGGCTTAGTTGATAGACTAGTAGAGTGTCTGCAAGCAGTTTCTGGAACCGAAGGTGTTGCGCTGGTATCGGCTCTGGCTCGAGATTCCACCAGCGTCCCACTGTTCCATGTACATAATTTTCCCCCTTATATCCCATTCCCACGCCACCAGGTCTGTTTGCTTAATGGACATCACACTGTAGTTGACGACACGCCGCGTTTCTTCCCAAGAAAGAAGAAAATTTCTTCTCAGCCGGCGTGGGGATATAGCTTAGTTCAGTTTAGAGAGATGGCTACCACTTTGATTGCCTTCAATATTTCAGCAACAGACTTACTATTCTTGTTAGGATCTCCCACAAAAGTCTGACCCATTAAAAAGGGACATATTACATATTGCTGATGCTAAGATGACATTAGGTCGCGCGGCTGCGGCAGCGGCCGCACGGTTTTGGGTTTCTGTATAAAGTCCAGGGAAAGTACAACCAGAAATAACATCACTACAAACTTTTACCCTTTTATGGTGCTCATAAGATGGAGAGGCCTAGAGAGAGGCTCGGCGTCTCCATTTTGCGCTCAGGAAAACCGCGGATCCTGCGCTGTGCTCAGGAGGGAGGAGTTGAGAGAGAGAGAGGTTAAAAGAATTGGGGGATGCCTGGTTCCCACTGTTTCAGCGCACCGTGGGGTCTCTGGTCCCATGCCGGAATTAGTTCAGTGGGCTGCTTGGAGTCCAAGGGCGCTTCCTTGGGCTCTTCCATCATGCTCGCTCCACAGCAGGGTCCAAAGGGCTAATCTTTCCCATTTTTTTTCAGGACTAGCTCTACTTATTATCATAGTACTAAAAACCATTTTCTGTCTTTGGTTCAGAGAACACTGTGTTTTGAGACTGGTGGAACAGTAGCATTTACAAAATAACCTTCTTCTGGCCGAACTATTTTCACAAGTTACCATGTTTTGTTATTGACTGCTATTGCCTCTGATTTTTTTCCTTAGCAGAACAAATTAAAAGTATAACCTAGACTCCTCTCCAACTTTCTCCCGACAAATACTCAAATTAGAGCATCATGTCTGACAATAGTTAAATTGCTGTCACTTGATTTTCTACTTAAAAATGCCGATGGATAGAAGATACTTATAGAGCAGGTACAGAGTCCCACTAAAAGAACCATAAAAGGAAAAAACGTGGGGGGGATGGAAACAATAACATTAGGTGATCTGGTTTGAAAAGCATTTGCTATTCTAGTTTTTCATCTTCTCTTGGACCTCACAGTGATTCTCATCAAGAGTTGTTTGTCATTTGACAGTCATCTGTCAAGAGTAGTGTGTTAAGGACTTGTCCCAGAGTGTGGGACAGGTGAATGTACCAAGAATATGAATGGTAACTTCTATAATGCATCTATTAATTCATCATTGTAAATGAGGCATCAACTGAATTCTATAAGTTCTAGATAGCGTAATTAAAGCATGTATTAAGTGAAAACTAAACCTTTATACCTTAGGAATGCTATGCTGAGATTATGAGAAAAGACAACAAATCACCAAGAAAGTAAAGTGAAAGAAAATGATGGCAATAGGAGGAAAATGCTAGAAGTTACTCTTTTTTCTATAGGGATAACAGGGGAGTCTTGAGAGTATGACTCACAAAGATATTTAGTAAAATATGTTTCCAGAATTACAGTATAGAAAATCCAAGACTCTGGTGGTGAGAATTTGGACAATATGTTAGGGAACAGCAGTGAGAAGGCAGTGGGAGTGGATGAGATGGTCAAGGATGATGTTGGTAGTACTGAGATTGGACAAACCATTGAGTAGAGAGTGACAGAGTTCATTGTGATATCTTGACATTTACTTTGAGATTGAAAAATCATTGGGGAATGTTGAAGAAAAGAATGGTATAAGCCTTCTTATATTTTTGTATGTTGACCTTATCTTAGGTGTCAGTGACAAACATGGGAGATGTGAGTAAGAGCAGAAACAACAAACAAACAAACTCCAAACCAAAAACAAATATATCATTTTCAGGTAAAGAAATGATAGCAGCTGCAGTATTTCATTGTTAGAGAAGGTCTACAGTCTTTGGAATAACCTAATAATAAAGATAGTGGGACATTCTGATAAAATGAGTGTACAGTGGGAGAAAAAGCACAAAAAAGTCATACATATTATAAAATATTTTGTTTGGACAATTAGAAGAGTTAAATGCCATTGTTATGGTCTAAATTATGTCCACTACAAGTTGAAGTGCTGAAGCCCTAATCTAGTGCTCTATGCTATTGTATAGAAAATAAGAACATTAAGATTATTGAGGTTAAGTGAGGTAATGAGGGTGGGGCCCTGATCTAGTAAAACTGATGTCTTTAGAAAGAGGAAGAGATAATAAAGCAATCTCACTTTCTGTATGAGTAATCACAGTAGGAAAGTGACTGCCTACAGATCAGGTCGAGGCCTTAATCAGAAACTAAAACAGCTAACACCTGATCTAAGCCTTTTCAGTTTTCAGGACTATGAGAAATGCATTTGTATTATTTAATCTACTTAGAATTATTTTATATGGTAGGCCAAGAAGATTAATATAGTGACAGTCAAGGTATAGAAGGAATATAAGTGTGAAAATAATCATTTCAAGGGATGTGGGTGAAAAAATTATACCTGTTATGAAAATATGCAGTTTGATATGACTACTGACTATACTAAAGAAATAAAGATATCACACATGTTGTTGGATAAAAGAGAAAGTCATTTAAAAAGAAATTAAGGTAGAAGGAAAATTCATATGTGTATAAATTATAGTTAAACCAATTATACTAGTGATACTAGGGAATGAATGGAGAAGGGGAAATGCCTCTGAATCAATGATGTCAATGATATGAGAATAAATACAAAGGAGACTGAGAGGTCAATTTGAGAGAGAATATGAGTTCTTTTTCTCCCTCCCTCCCTTCTTCCCTTCCTCCCTTCCTCCCTTCCTCCCTTCCTCCCTTTCTCCCTTTCTCTCTCTCTCTTTCTCTCACTCTCTCTGTTCTCTCTCTCTCTCTTTCTTTCTTTCTTTCTTTCTTTCTTTCTTTCTTTCTTTCTTTCTTTCTTTCTTTCTTTCTTTCTTTCTTTCTTTCTTTCTTTCTTTTCTTTCTTTCTTTCCTTCTTTCTCTCTTTCTCTCTTTTTCTTTCCTCCAATTTCTTTTTTACCATAGTTTAAGAAATAGAAGGTAGAGTTTCCTGAAGGAAACTAATAGAGTGTTCAAGAAAAAAAAACAATGATCAACTGTCTCAAATGCTACATATGTCACACAAGATAAAGACTAAGAATTTATCACTGGATCTAGGATTATGAAGGAAGGTCCTTGTTAAATTAGTAACTATTTTAATACTTTGATGAGGAGAGAAACCTGATTGAAGTGTATAAAAATGATTGGAATAGGACACTGAAGATAAAGAATTTAGACTACTGTTTGCAGGTATGATACATAGGGGTCAAAGTCTGTTAGGCATGATTGTTAGTTATGCTAGAACTAAAAGTTTAGTGAGACAGGGTATTTTGGGACTAGCAAATTTAATTAAGTTCTATTTACTTGAAATATAAAAACAAAGTAGAAGAGTTGAGTTTTAGAACTTAAGAAGAAGCCACGATTCCTCCTTTTAGGTATACACAAGTTCCATTAGACATTACCTACTGTGCCTGGGAAACTATCCTGAGAGCAGAGACAAACACTGGTTCAGTGGTTATCGTTGTAAGATACCATCAAGTCCTGTTGACAAACTAAAACAGTTGATGACTCTCTCAACCCTCATCATTTGAAAATGGAAAGCATCTGCATACAGATCATATTCAGATAATAGGGTATATGAACGAAAAGATTCTGAAATATAAGAAAAGAATAAATTTGAGGATCGCGGACTATGAGTATTTAGGATTAGATGTTTGGACTCTGGAATCCTCTGCATAAAATGCAGAGAGAAAACTCTTGTGAGACAGGTGCAGAATATCATTAGAACAGGCTGAGTGGGAATGACAAGGGAATAAATTAAAAAATGGAGATAACTAGTGTAAAAAAGAACTATAAGAAATGCAAATGAAGCAAAGTTAAATCTATCATGGAGAAAGTGAAAGTCAAATTTAATGTGTAAAACGTCATATTAGAAATGTGGAGAATGTAATTAATATGTTTCCAGAAATATTTAAGTAAAAGATAAATGGATGAAAACACAGGGTATTAAATATTGAGGGCTACGAGTGAAAATCAAGATTGGTAAATGGTTCTGAAGCATTAAGTACCAAAATTTAATTTAAGAAAATTCTCTGAGCTGACTTTTTCATCTGGTATAAATGCTGAAGAAGATTTGATCAATACTGATGCAGAAATATAAGGTTAAGCTTTTGAATTTCAAAGTTCTGTAATAAAAGCTTGATTATGAAAGATCAATATTCATATTGTCATAATAATTTAGCAATATAATATTTTTATAAATTGATACAAAGATTTAAAGAAATAAAATACAATGAAAAACCTTCCAAAACACTCATAAAACATAAAAATGTTGTATGTAGTTAGGAGAGGTACTAAAACAAGAGGAAAATAATCTACTCCATAAAGAGTGGAAACTAATTATATTATTGTTTTCCCAAGATGCTTAAAAATACAATCTAGGTGAACTAAATATTTAATGTGTAAAGAAAAATTATAGAACTCCTGAACAAACTATTATGACCTTGGGAAAGAAAGCACATCTTAAACAAAACCCTGTAAAACTCAAATCTTTAAAGAAAAAAAGGAATTGACTATTTTCAAATTTGGTGCTTCTTTGTAAAAGATATCATTTAAAAAATTACAGGGAGTACATAAATATAAGAAGTAGATGTAAGTAAGATTTTAGTAATATAGGATAGCTAGTAAAGATTTTGTATACAGAATAAGTATGAATTAATTTGTATTAATTCATAAAACGTCATTAAAAAACTTGTGTTGTGTACAAGTGAAACGAAACCATAATGAACAACAAAGAAATAAAACTATAGCTAACCTTGTGAGTCACCAGAGAAATTAAAAACAAAACATCCCACAGGATCCGGAGCGATGTATAGTGGGCAAATCTACCTTATGCATGTTCTATGAATGTTTGATCCGTGGCACCACATATGGCCCTAGAACTCACTAAAAGTGTTCCCAGAGTCCAGAGCCAGACTAAGCCATTAGTACTTCTAGGTGTGGCCCCCAAACCACCTCCCCCATATAAAATAGAACAAAAACTTATAATGAGAGATATCTTATACATGACGAACTGGCAAACATAAATAATTCTGGCAAAACCAAATGTTTTGGGTGACAGGAAGGAAGGAGGTGGACAGAAGTGGAAACTACAATGCTTAAGGAAGTTTGAAAATGCTGCCATCATTTTGGGACAAGTTTGACAATGTCTAATGAAGTAAAAAACTACAAACTCAAATCTATAGCACAGTAATTACTATCTAAGGTTTTGAGCCAAAAAAGTCTTTCCACAAGAAAACATGTGCAAGACTCTTTAGAGCACTTTTGCTTATAGCAGTAAGAAGCACTAGTTAATCATTCAATAAATATTTGCATTGTCCTCTATATTTCAGTATTATTTTAGATTTTTAGCATATATCAGTGATAAAAAGACACATATTTGTTCTTACATACCCTAAATTATTGTATTTGTAATCTTAGCTCTACATCTAGAAAAGGAACAGAGAGGGATAATAAAATTTAGTTAGCAAGAGAGATAAAAACAGGGCTGAAGAGAGAGTACAGTGTTTTTTTAATTCTTTTTTTAATTGAATCACCATGGGATACAGTTACAAAGCTTTATGATTGAATCTCAGTCATAAAATGATCGAATACCCATCCCTCCACCAGTGTACATTTTCCAAAACCCAGTATCCCTCTCTCCATTCCCACCCCGCCCTTCCCCCTGCCTCTATGGCAGACAATTTCCATCTTACTCTCTACTTTTGGGCATTGTGGGTTGCAGTACAGATACTGAGGGCTAATGTGAGAAAGTACAGCGTTTAGTGTACAGCACATAGGGTGCTTGCCTGGCACACAGCTGACCTGGGTCCATCCTCTGGCACCATATTTGGTCCCCAGAGCATTGCCAGGAGTGAGCCCTGAGTTCAGAGCCAGAAGTAAGCCCTGAGCATTTCCAGGTATGTCCCCAAAACAAAACAAAACAAAAACAAAAAACAACAAAATAAAAGAAAGATAAAACCATTATATATACTTTCATGCTCAACAACAACAAATTAGATATAAATAAAACTCTTCTTAATCTATTTCAAAATTTTTACATCAAGAATTTTATAGATATTTGATCACACTTAATGATGAAAGATTAAAAATTTTCCAAGATTAGAAGCCAGGCAAGAATGTCCATTCATACCATTTTAATCCATTATTCATTTGGAGGTCCTAACAGTTATAATGAGGCAAAAAAGGGCATACAAATCAGAAAGAAAATTGCAAATATGTTTAATTCACAGAAAATGCATTTTACACATAAAATGCAAAGGAATATGTAAACTATGATGTCTAACAATTTATTTTACCAAAATAATTATGTGAAAAATCTTTTTTTATTCTTTTATTTTATAAAGTAGTTCACAATATTTGATTACATTCAATATTTGAACACCAATCCCACCACCATCACACCTTCCCACCACTAAATTTCAGATGTTTCCATCCTGAACCCCAACTGCTGCCCCAAAGCAGAACCAAAATAATTTATTTTATATTTTTTGCTGAGTGAGAGCACAGCAAGTAGGGCATTTGCCTTGCACGCAGCATACCCAGGTTCCATTCCTCCGTCCCTCTCGGAGAGCCTGGCAAGCTACCTAGAGTATCCTAACCGCACAGCAGAGCCTGGCAAGCTACCAGTGGCGTATTGGATAGGACAAAAACAATAACAACAAATCTCACAATGGAGACATTACTGGTGCCTCCTCCAGCAAATTGATGAACAGTGCTATTGTGCTACAGTGTATTTTTTGTTACGGAAAACTGTTTAAAATGCTACCAAATATGTCTTCTTAGAGGAAAGCGTGTGAAGATTGCTGTATTTCACACAGGAAACATTACACCCTTCTATAAAAGATTGCTAGCAAGTTGTGAAAAATCTTTAAATAAAAGCTATGTTATACAGGAGAGGCAGTAAAGCAGGTAGGGCATTTGCCTTGCACAGGCTGACCCAAGTTTGATGCCAGGTGCTGCATTTGGTAGCAAGAGCAAGTACAGTCTGAAGTAAGCCTTGAACACTGTCAGGTGTTGCCTAAAAACAAACAAATAAAAAACATCTTACATTTATATAATAATATTTTAAAGATGAATGCAAATCATGTATGATTTTATTATCAATTTGATTTAAAATTAAGTGAAGTTCTAGGCTAGAAAGACCCTCCCAAATTGTTTAACGAATATTTTATTTATTGCAGCTACACTATATTTAGGGATTCAAAAATAAAATATTTAATAAAATATTTTTAAAATGACTCTTCTCTATTTTCCTACATGTTGACTTTATCCCTAGTTATTAATATGAGAAAAAAGTTTAAAATCTATATGGATAAGCTGCTGTCAAAATTTATCTGAACCTGCTATACAACCTAAATAATTTTGAAAACAAAGAACTAAGAAAGCACATGTTACCTGAAAATAACAGAGGTCAAAGAAGGTGTTTTACCTAAAATATAAGTTTTTTGTTTGCCCTAGTTTGGGGGTCATGCCAGGAGGTGCTCAGGGCTTAATCTTGTCTCTAAGCTTAGGGATCACTTCTGGCAAGATTGAGGAGACCATATGTGGTATAGTGGGTTGAAACCACAAGCAACCTGTCTGTTGTACTATCTCTCTGGCTTTTAAAACATCAGTTTTAAGACTCATTATAATTTTAGCCAAATCGGTGCTGCCTTGTATTGACACAAAGAGAAATTTTTTTGGAGAAAGAAAAGTCCAGAAGTGATCCCATATATGGTTCACTGATTTCCAAGAAAATGTTTAAAAAATTCAATAGGAAAGAAGTCGTTTTATTTTTTTAAAATTAGTGGTGCCAAACCAACTGACTATCCATATTTAAAAAATAAATTTAACTTCTTTTTCATAGCATATGTAGTAATTAATTTAGGGCAGATTTTAATGTAAATGTTCAAACAATCCATCTTAAAAAAATAGAGGAAAATTTATCACTTGATTGATTAGGTTTTATTACATTTAAAACCCATTAAAATATCATTAAGCATATAAAAATGTAAGTGACAAACTAGGAATATATTTGAAATATATCTGATGAAAGGCTCATATGTAGGCCATAAAAAAAATCTTTCACAAATTAAAAAGAAAAATACAAACCCTCAATTTGCAAAACAAATGATTTTAACAGAAAAAGCACAACAGAAAATATTATAATGATCTCTAAGCATATTGATCTGTAATGAGTAATGCAAATTAAGATCATGGTAACATAAGTACTCCTATATTAAATGAATGACTTATATTTTGTTTTGTTTTGCCTTCGAAGCAGTGCTTGAGAGGTTTGGGTTCTTGGCGAGCAGTGACTCAGTGCAAGAACCTGATCGTATTACTTTGCTCAGGTCCTGCTGTGCTGGGGATTACTCAGGCCAATGCAATGATATAGGACCCTATAGGATCATATTTGGGGGTGCCCTGAGGCCTCCAAGTCTGCACTCGGAAACTTCTAAGTTACCATGTGGTATATAGAAATTTGGCACAGGATAAACATGCACCCAAACTACTGTACCATCTTCCGGTTCCAAATAGTGACTGTATTAGAGAAACAGCATGTTGTCATTGATACTAACAGTACCTTAAGCTTCATTAATTTACTCAGAGTACTCACAGAATTCAGAAAAGTTGATATTCTCATGATTTGCCTGTGCTATGGTGAAAGATCCCCAAGTAAAATCAGATAAGGTAGGAGTCATATGTTTCTGGGTCCCCAGGATATATTTCCAGAAGTAGTATTGTTGGGTCATATGGAAGCTCAGTTTGTAGTTTTTTGAGGAATGCCCAGATTGTTTTCCAAAAAGGCTGGACCAGTTGGCATTCGCACCAACAATGAAAGAGTCCCTTTCTCCCACATCCC